>NC_084753.1:19281059-19283559 GCF_033978785.1 Entelurus aequoreus | reverse complement strand
TTGTTTAAATCTTATATAATAGTGTAGCTAGATAATATAGTATTGTCACAGAGATATTAAAAACACAGCATGGTATTGATTCACTTCACACACATTTTAAATATTGGATGTTTTTTTTCCCATATATTCATTTTTGTTTATTAATGATAACAAAAATGTGTATGTGTATGTGTGTGTGTGTGTGTGTGTGTGTGTGTGTGTGTGTGTGTGTGTGTGTGTGTGTGTGTGTGTGTGTGTGTGTGTGTGTGTGTGTGTGTGTGTGTGTGTGTGTGTGTGTGTGTGTGTGTGACAGGCAGACATTTGTTGACTTGATTCGAGACCGGAAATGGGAAGCACCGTACAAGCTGCATGGAGTGTGTAACATGCTGGCAGTGTTTGTCTGCTCTCTTGTTTTGTGTCAGAGCGTGATGCGTTCACGGCCTGGGGTGCAACAATAACAACAACAAAGCGCATTTTGGAGTGGTGGAGGTGGGCCTTACCTCTGCGGATGACGCCCCCCTGGCCGTTGAGCATGAGCCCACACTGCGCTTCCACGGAGCCCTGTGGAGACGCGCACTCATTAACACGAGTGGGTTGCTCAAATCACATTATAGCACTTCAATGGAATGGTGAAATAGAAACATAGTAAATTAAAAATTTTAAAAATATATATATATATACTGTATATATTCTTCATGGGTATCTACATTGTATTTCATGTACAAGCAATTAAATTAGTAGACCAAAAAGTCAAAATATAGACCAAATGCCTTCCGTATTAGGCAGTGGAACCACGTGATTTCTCCCAGCCAATAAGAATATACAACCTTATGACGAGTAGGATTTGTTTTGTTTGTTTTGCAAAAAACACCACAGTAATTGGTCTTTTTCTTTGAATTGTCATTGTGTTGATTATTTCTATACCCAATTGTATTATGTAAAATCTAGATAATGCACAATTGATTTAAATGGTACTTCTTATTTATTCCGATCTATTTATTAATTTTCAGAAATTGATTTTTTTTTTAATAAAAGTGTAAAAAGTTGTTTTTTTTGGGTTTTTTTAAGTATCAATTGAAAAAAAAAAAACACTAAACATTTCCGCACTTATCCTTGCTCTGTGTTTATGCGTCAGCAGCCAAGATAAACTTGTGTAACTAGTAACCTGCTTGATCAAATAGCTTATCGTGAGAATCGTTCTGAACTGGGAATTAATTCCGAATTGAATCGTCGCGGCAAAAATCACAATTGAATCGAAAAGTGAGTTGTAAGGTTCCCATCTCTTGAAATTACAGAGTAAATCGTTGCTAAAATGAGCAAAAAGCATTTAAGTCAATTAAGTGGGGGAATTTGATTTTTAATCATCGTCAAAGCCAAACAAGACCTAAAAGTCCTTAACTTTTTTTCTTTCTTTTTTTACTTTTTTGCTAGAATTTTTTTTAAACAACAAAAAAAATCAAACATGTATTTTTTTTTCTTTGCTGTTTTCACCCTTTTAAAGGTTTTTAACGAGATAATGTCACAGTTTTAAATAAGTAAAATAACTAATTTCATGCAAACCAATACTAATTTAAAACTGTGACACGCATAAAAGGCTTTCAAAGGGTAAAAAAAAAAGAAAAAAAAAAGTATTACTCGGTTACAGCAAAAATTTACTAAAAGCACCAAAAAGTCAGCATTTGTCCCCTGAGGGCTAAATAATTTAAAAAATGTCTACTTATAAGTCAACTTGTTGGAGACTGTTTCACAAACAATAATGTGCACGTGTGAGTCCCGTCATCTTGGTCCAGATCAGCACTATCAACAATGTCATCAAGAAAGAAGAACACGCATTTTTATTCAGAAAACACTTAATCCAGCGTGCGAGCCCCGGGGCCGGACCCACGCACAAAGCCCCCTGTATGAAAAAAAAAAATTGGGGGAAAAAAAGGATCGTGTTACTCCCAGCTCCTGTTCACTTTTCTTTTTTCTTCCATTGCGAAGCTAAAGTGATTATAAAATCAATATACAAAACGCACATGTCTTGCATGAATTAGCTTAGTGGCGGGGGAAAGGTGTGGCAGATGCTTTTGTTCGGCGTGGAAATCTCTTTAAGATGAGAATGTGGGCTTCAAGGAACCATAGGCGCATCTGTTCCGTCCACGCCTTGTGCAAGCTCAGGTTCACGGACCCTTTTTTCCTTTAAGTCTGCACAAGAAAGGAGCAGGCCGGCCAAGTCGATGAAAAAAAAAAAAAAAGGTAAAAAAAAAAAAAGGGATTTTTTTTTCTCTGTTACTGACATTTTCAACGCGTGTGCATATATATATATATATATATATATATATATATATATATATATATATATATATATATATATATATATATATATATATATATATATATATATACATACACACACTATTTTAATCACTATTAATGGAGGAAAAAACAACACTTTTATTTGTATTTTAAATTGTCATATTTATTAAATGTATTTGTAACTATTGTAAATTGTGCTTAATTGTGCCGCACTTTTTAAATA
>NC_084753.1:19271059-19276059 GCF_033978785.1 Entelurus aequoreus | reverse complement strand
TATAGAAAGCATTTTTTTACCACCTCAAGGAGATGTCACTTCCACGCGAAAAAACCGAGGAGCGACCCCCCCCCCCCCCCCCCCATATATGTCCCCTTTTTTTCAGCATTTTATAACAATTATTTTACAGTAATATCATAATATATATAAATCATTTTTTTAAACCACCTGGAGGAGATGTCAGTTACACGCGAAAAATACAAAAAGCCATTTTTTCCCCATATCGGTCACTTTTTTTGCAGCATTTTCTAACAATTATTTTACAGTAATATCATAATATATAAAACATTTTTAAACCACCTGAACGAGATGTCACTTCCACGCGAAAACACCGAGAAGCCATTTTTTCCCCCCATATATGTCACTTTTTTTGCAGTATTTTCTAATTATTTTGCAGTGATATCATAATATATCAATCATTTTTTTAAAACCACCTGAAGGAGATGGCACTTCCACGCGAAAAAAAGCAAAAAGCCATTTATTTTGCCATATCTGTCCCTTTTTTTTTGCAGCATTTTCTAACAATTATTTTACAGTAATAATATAATATATAAATCATTTTTTAAACCACCTGGACGAGATGGCACTTCCACGCGAAAAAAACAAAAAGCCATTTTTTTCCCCATATCTGTCACTGTTTTTGCAGCATTTTCTAACAATTATTTTACAGTAATAATATAATATATAAATCATTTTTTAAACCACCTGAACGAGATGGCACTTCCACGCGAAAAAAACAAAAAGCCATTTTTTTCCCCATATCTGTCACTTTTTTTGCAGCATTTTCTAACAATTATTTTACAGTAATATCATAATATATAAATCATTTTTTAAACCACCTGAACGAGATGGCAATTCCACGCGAAAAAAAAACAAAAAGCCATTTTTTCCCCATATCTGTCCCTTTTTTTGCAGCATTTTCTAACAATTATTTTACAGTAATATCATAATATATAAAGCATTTTTTTAAACCACCTGAACGAGATGGCACTTCCACGCGAAAAAAACAAAAAGCCATTTTTTTCCCCATATCTGTCACTTTTTTTGCAGCATTTTCTAACAATTATTTTACAGTAATATCATAATATATAAATCATTTTTTAAACCACTTGAACGAGATGGCAATTCCACGCGAAAAAAAACAAAAAGCCATTTTTTCCCCATATCTGTCACTTTTTTTGCAGCATTTTCTAACAATTATTTTACAGTAATATCATAATATATAAAGCATTTTTTAAACCACCTGAAGATGTCACATCCACGCGAAAAAAAACAAGAAGCCATTTTTCCCCCATATCTGTCACTTTTTTTGCAGCATTTTCTAACAATTATTTTACAGTAATATCATAATATATAAAATATTTTTTTTACCACCTCAAGGAGATGTGACTTCCACGCGAAAAAAACAAAAAGCAATTTTCCCCCCATATCTGTCACTTTTTTTGCAGCATTTCCCAACAATTATTTTACAGTAATATCATAATATATAAAGCTTTTTTTTTAAACCACCTGAAGTAGATGTCACTTCCACGCAAGAAAAAAGAGAAGCCATTTCCCCCCCCATATTTGTCACTTATGCAGCATTTTACACAATGTACAATAATATCACAATATATAAATAAGTATTGCCATATCACATATAACATAAACCACTTTTTATGCAATGAAAAGCTGTAATATATAAAATAACAAACAAAAAAAGACATAATAGCACAAATAAATGAGTCGTGTTTACCTCGGCGTCGTGGACAAGTCCGGGAAAGGTTGCTGACATTGTGCTTTCTCCCCCCCTAAAAAAAAAACCGACCAGTTTTTCCCCCTCCTCTCCGATGTTTTTTTTTTAATAAAAACGCGTTAAAATCCCCCGGTAAAAGTGCGCGACGAATAGACCAAGTCCTCCTCGAGTGCTGTGAGTCGGTGTGAGGGCAGCAAGGCGCGCGTCTCCCCTCTGCACGGACGGGGCTGGCGCGCAGATTTTGTACTTGCGGGGGTATTTCTCGGCTGATGTCGTAGGTCCCTTGGTAATATAGAAGTTTGGAAAAATTAAGCATCAGCACTGAGGAACGGGGAGGACAATAGAAGACGCGCAGCATCCCAGGAGACGAGGAATAAATATTGTATCTTCGCCTTGATAAGGAGCCAGCACGCTGCTTTTAACGTTTTCACGCACTTTTCGTGGACATTTTCGCTGCTTTTTCCCCCCTTGCCGTGCACGGGGCTTCTGCGTCTTTCAATATTATATTATTCCCCTCCCCATATCCTATAAGCCTGTTTTTATTTTACAAACGGATTTTCAACAACAATGTAAGTTTATAATATATACATTGGGATATTTCATCAGTGAATTTTGATGATTTTTTCAATATATTCGATACAGCTAATATTTATTTTTCATTGTTTGAGGTGCGTTTGCGTGCATATTTTCAAACGGAAAATTACATTGCACACATTTTTTTCACATACATTCGTTCATTTTGATTTTTTTCTCTCAAAAGATTACGGATTCTATAGGTGCAACCACCATTTTTGTGTTTATATTTATATTTATATTTAGGTTATTTTTTTCTGTTGCCAAGCAGTGCTTTTTGATTGTTTTATTATGATTATGCATGTTTTTCCACCAGTCATTTTTGTTTAATATATTTGCATTAAATTATGACTTTTGCAGTATATTTTAACGTTTTAATAAAATAAAGTATATTTTAAGGTTTTTTAATACCCCCCCCCCCAAAAAAAAAACCACATGTATGATCTTGATTTTTTTAAACTTTATTTTCATTCAATTATATGACTTTTGCAGTATATTTTAACGTTTTAATAAAATAAAGTATATTTTAACGTTTTAATACCCCCCCACCCAAAGAAAAATAGCCACATGTTTGATCTTGATTTTTTTTTTTACTATATTTGCATTCAATTATATGACTTTTGCAGTATATTTTAATGTTTTAATAAAATAAAGTATATTTTAACCTTTTAATACCCCTCTCAAAAAAAATTGGCAAATGTTTGATCTTAATTTTTTATACTGTATTTGCATTCAATTCTATGAATTTTGCAGTATATTTTAACGTTTTAATAAAATAAAGGATATTTTAACGTTTTAATAACCCCCCCCCCCAAAAAATAGCCACATGTTTGATCCTTATTAATTTTTTTTTACTATATTTGCATTCAATTCTATGACTTTTGCAGTATATTTTAACGTTTTAATGAATTAAAGTATATTATAACGTTTTAATAAAATAAAGTATATTTTAACGTTTTAATAATCCCCCCCAAAAAATAGCCACATGTTTGATCTTTTTTTTTTTTTTTACTGTATTTGCATTCAATTATATTACTTTTGCAATATGTTTGAACGTTTTAATAAAATAAAGTATATATTAACGTTTTAATAATCCCCCCCGCAAAAATAGCCACACGTTTGATCTCTGCAGCCTGGGAGAGACCACATATATGCTCTCTGTTTGCCTTTACATGAAATACAGATACTCGGCAAAAGCAAAGAATATCTCTCACATGATCCACAGCCTGGAGAGGAGCAAAATGCAACTGTAACCGGGAGGAAGGAGGAGGAGATGGGAGGGGTGGAAGATGCACTAACTGTCACATTCTTTGCCCATCAAAACAAATAGAGAGAGACCATCGTGTAGTCGAGCTAAGCCCCAATCAGCCTTGTTTAGTGTTGTTTCTATTGGCCGTCAGCTGTAAGCGAGGCTGCGCTCCTCTTGTGATTTTATTAAAAGTGCAGACATATGAGGCATGCTGACGCCCAGACGCCATCATTGACTCTGCACTTTAATTAAGCAACTATTTAACCCTCTCCATCTGTTCCTGCAGGCATGCGTCTCTGCCCTGCAACAACACAACAATAACAATACTTTTAATAAGGATGCATGGCAAAGTACAATTCCATTTAATTTTCTGCGAGGTGCATGCAGGTGTCTCTATTTTTCTGTGCCCCCCTTTTGCAACACCTGCTCCTGTAACCGCATATGAAGGCACAAATCAATTAAAATATCAAAAAAAATAAAATAAAATGTGCAATATGTTGCATATATTTAGGAAAACAGTGTGCACCAGTTGCATGCATTTCCAGTATATGGTGCTAACTGGCACCAGGGGCGACTGGGAGCACCGCATGATGCACCAGATGCGCACTGATCTCCGGACAGGAGCCAGTCCATCTGCCGCCTGACGAGGCAGGCATGGGGGAAAAGGCCCGAAACACAGTCGAGCCCAGAGGCGAGAATTTTGATCAGCCCGTTGCTTTTCCTGGAGGGAGCTGGCGGGTTTGTTGACATATATTTTTAGAGCAAGTGTCAGGAAACAATACAAGGAGTGTTTTTTTTTTAATGTGGGATTTTAGGCAACCACACACACTAATAAAGTGATCATTTTGCACAATGAAGAGCCAAAGTGCACTTTATACTTTATGTTAGATATTTCCTAAAGATGATTAGGGATGAGAATTATTGTACAGTAAACTTAACTCTTTAGACCTTTACACACAAAGGTTTAAAACTACATTTATATAGCGCTTTTCTCTAGTGACTCAAAGCACTTTTACATAGTGAAACCCAATATCTAAGTTACATTTAAACCAGTGTGGGTGGCACTGGGAGCAGGTGGGTAAAGTGTCTTGCTCAAGGACACAACAGCAGTGACTAGGATGGCGGAAGCGGGGATCGAACCTGGAACCCTCAAGTTGCTGGCACGGCCACTCTACCAACCGAGCTAGAAAAACCATAAACAATCGGGGGCCATTTTTCAGCTTTGTATTGGAAGCACTAGCAGTGTAATATCACTTTTTTAAATCAGATTAATCACACTTTGGAATTTCATTTAATAACGATTAATCACAGGTTATTGCTCGCTTGCATAACTGAAATTAACCTAAAAATGTTTTCCAATTTTCAGACACGAATGCAATTTTATTGTCGGAATGTCATTCTGGAACATTTTTAAAATGTGATACTTCAATGTATTACATTTAT
>NC_084753.1:19058559-19266059 GCF_033978785.1 Entelurus aequoreus | reverse complement strand
AACATACAAGACAACTTGTCTTTTAGTAGTAAGTAAGCAAACAAAGGCTCCTAATTTAGTCTGCTGACATCTGCAGTAACATATTGTGTCATTTACCATTCTATTATTTTGTCAACATTATTAAGGACCAGTGGTAGAAAATGAATTATTAATCTACTTTTTCATTTACTGTTAATATCTGCTTACTTTCTGTTTCAACATGTTCTATCTACACTTCTGTTAAAATGTAATAATCACTTATTCTTCTGTTGTTTGGATACTTTACTATAGTTTTGGATGATACCACAAATTTGGGTATCAATCCGATACCAAGTAGTTACAGGATCATACATTTGTCATATTCAAAGTCGTCATGTGTCCAGGGACATATTTCCTGAGTTTATAAACATAATATACATTAAAAAAAAAACGAACAAAGATTTTGTGATGTTAAAAAATATAGCTATTATACAGAATAATACATTGCGAGAATCGGTTTGAATCGAGCATCGTGTTGAATCGAGAATCAATTTTGAATCGAATCTTCACCTCAAGAATCGGATCGAATCGTTAGTTGCCCAAAGATTCACACCCTTTATACATACAAGACAACTTGTCTATAGTAGTAGGTAAACAAACAAAGGCTCCTAATTTATTCTGCTGACATATGCAGTAACATATTGTGTCATTTATCATTCTATTATTTTGTCAACATTATTAAGGACAAGTGGCAGAAAATGAATTGTTAATCTACTTGTTCATTTACTGTTAATATCTGCTCACTTTCTCTTTTAACATGTTCTATCTACACTTCTGTTAAAATGTAATAATCACTTATTCTTCTGTTGTTTGGATACTTTACATAAGTTTTGGATGATACCACAAATTTGGGTATCGATCCGATAGCAAGTAGTTACAGGATCATACATTGGTCATATTCAAAGTCGTCATGTGTCCAGGGTAGGGCTGCAACTAACGATTAATTTAATAATCGATTAATCTGTCGATTATTACTTCGATTAATAATCGGATAAAAGAGACAAACTACATTTCTACCCTTTCCAGTATTTTATTGAAAAAAACAGCCTACTGGCACCATATTTATTTTGATTATTGTTTCTCAGCTGTTTGTACATGTTGCAGTTTATAATAAAGGTTTATATAAAAATTAAAAATAAAATAAAATGCCTCTGCGCATGTGCATAGCATAGATCCAACGAATTGATGACTAAATTAATCGCCAACTATTTTTACATTCGATTTTAATCGATGTAATCCATTAGTTGTTGCAGCCCTAGTCCAGGGACATATTTACTGAGTTTATAAACATAATATACATTTTTAAAAAACGAACAAAGATTTTGTGATGTTAAAAAATATCTACGTAATCATAGTAGTATCGACTAGATACGCTATTGTACGTGGTATCATTACAGTGGATGTTAGGTATAGATCCACAAATGGCCTTTTTTTATATATTGTAGCGTCCGGAAGAGTTGGTGCTGCAGGAATTCTGGGAATTTGTTCTGTAGTGTTTATGTTGTGTGGCGGTGCAAATATTCTTCCAAAAATGTCGTTGTTGTTTAGTGTGATTTCACTATATGGCACATGTTTATGACAGTGTTGGCATTGTTCATACTGCCACCCTTAGTGTGACATGTATGGCTGTTTACCATGAATTTATTTACGTGGAGCCCGACTTAAACAAGTTGAAAAACGTATTCGGGTGTTACCATTTAATGGTCAATTGTACTGAATATGTACTGAACTGTGCAATCTACTGATAAAAGTTTAAATCAATCAATCAATGAATAAGTATGCCCTTCATTCACTCGTGTGCATTATGTTCAAAGTCAAGATGATTGTGTATTTAGTTATTTGTCGGGCACGATAAAATACTGGTTAAGCTTTATTAATGAAATATTATAGGATTTGGGACTTTTTTTTCGGGCAGCACGGTGGAACAGGGGTTAGTGCATGTGCCTCACAATACGAAGGTCCTGAGTCGTAAGGGGTTCAATCCCGGTTTGCATGTTCTCCCCGTGACTGCGTGGGTTACCTCCTGGTCCTCCGGCTTCCTCCCACCTCCAAAGACATGCACCACACTAAATTGGCCCAATGTGAGTGTGAATGTTGTCTGCCTATCTGTGGTGGCGACTTGTCCAGGGTGTACCCCGCCTTCCACCTGAATGCAGCTGAGATAGGCTCCAGCACCCCCCGCCACCCCAAAAGGGACAAGTGGTAGAAAATGGATGGATGGGGACTTTATTATCATGCGAAAGGGCCCAAGCTCGCCAAAAAATAGCAACAAGAAGATTGATTTTTCAAAAATATATTTTATTGAAAGTTGCCATCAATCCCGCATGGGTGCTCGATCGGCGCCTATGAGCAACAACACCCCCTCCACCCAAACTCATCCAAACATTGACGCTCACACAACATTTCCACAAGAGAAGTCCACAGCCATCAGGCAAGCAAGCGATGCTATAAAATTGATCTTAAAACTTAACTCCAGCAGCTGTTGGCTCAGTCGGTGCAGCCTGCACGGTGCGTGTTTGTGCGTGGATCGATGCTCATTAACTTCTCTTTTTCGAGACTTCTCTCAAGTGCTGCCTGCGGATCACACGGAAGCCAAAAGTCTCCACAATATTTCCCATCCTCAAATGTGACTGAAGCGTGCAAGAACGTGCTGTTTCAATTGCAAAATCGGTATTATTTTGTTGTATTTTAAGCATAGACTGCACGTATGATATCAATAACCTCAACAATTGGGGTTTGCATATTGCAAGATACTGTATATGCATTAACCAAAATATTAACTATACTACACATCTGAAAGCTGCAATAATTAACATATTGCACAATAAATACATCATTGTAAAGGCAGCTCTTAATGCTGAATTCCACTTTATTGATTAATGCATGAAGATGCAGTAACTGGAAGCATATGGCAATGCTCCATGTTGTCCAAAACTGCAACTGCTTGCTGCAGACATAACGGCTGCAAAAAGAACAACATGTAAATATTTTAGTGCATAATACAATTTATTTTGTTTTGTTTGCTTTCCTAATATCTTAATAACTTTTTGTATATGCCACTTTTCAGAATGCAACTAATCTACTGTATTCCCAGCTGGCATCTATATTCCACTTTTTCTCTAGCCGGATATGTATTTGATATATATATGTATATATCTGTAAAAATGCAGTTTGTCCAAACAGATTTACATGTTGCAGTTCATTTCCCGGCCAGCAGAGTGCGCCATTTTGGCAGTGCAGCCTGGGGGGGAAGTTAACCTGCTGCTGCTGCTCTCTCGCAGAAACAGAAGACACACACACACACACCGACGCACACACACACACACACACACACACACACACACACACACACACACACACACACACACACACACACACACACACACACACACACACACACACACACACATTTATTTGTTACCTTCTTGAGACCTCCAAATGCCTACCTCTGTAGAACCACCCTTGCTAGCTATATAAAGATTTGTATTTACAACATTAATAATATATACAGACTATGCAAATATAAAAAAGCTTGTTGTGAAAAATGAGTTGGAATTTCACAAGAAAAAGGTCACAATTTCACAAGAAAGAATTGTGGCAGTATTATAACAAAAGTCGTAATTTTACTGAACGCAAGTCGAAATTTTACAAGAAAAACTGAACATTTGTGCAATACTATGATAAAATTTAGAATTTTACTCAATCAGTCGCAATTTTACAAGAAAAGGTTACAATTTTGAGAGTCATCATTTTACTCGACAGAAGTATGTAGGTAGGTAGGTCTTTATTGTCATTGCACAAGTACAACGGAACTTTGTTTCCAGATCAAACCCGTTCAAGATTAGACAAACAAACAGTGTACAGCAGACCTGGGCAAATTAAGGCCCGGGGGCCACATGCGGCCCGTTAAGCTTTTCAATCCGGCCCGCCGGACATTCCCAAATAATTTATTTAGATCTTCAAGATGGAAACTGTAGCTGCCATTATGATGTGCAGTGATGTTTTCTAATGGTCTTGAATTATACAAAGTATTTTAATGGTTGAAATCTATCCTTTTGCATGATATACTAGTTACTATGGTAATCTAATTAGTTAATATGGTAATCTAAATCACAACAGCTCAGACGAGGCACCAAGCAGTGTGGGTGGGGAGCGTTTCCACAGAGTGTTTCCAGAGCAGCCAGCCTGAAATGTGGGTGTCAGGGACAGACCCGGAAGGAGATTTTTACAACAAAGTTCTAAAGCTTAGTGATATATCACATATGTCAGATTGTAAGTGTTTTGTTTTGTTTTTTTACCCTTCACGTTTATATTTTGCTGTTTGTTGCATTTTTTTGTGTTTCGCTTGATTGTAAAATATGTGGATGGAGAGGTTCATATGTTGTCAATATTCAGTGTTTTATCCTTCATAGTTAATTTGGTAAATCCCACATTCTTTATGTTTATGTACATTCTGGGTGTCTCATTCAGTAAACATTTTTTTAATTCCATTCCGTTTTTTAAGGCGGTCTGTCATAACTATTTTAGCATTCAGACATTATTGTGAGGTTTTGTATTAGTGTTCCTAAAAATCAGATATACCGGCACCCAGACACATTGTTTTCTCTAAATTTGGCCCCCGAGTCAAAATAATTGCCCAGGCCTGGTGTACAGGGTTACAGAACAGGAACGCTGATGGGTCGCCACAAGGCGCCCCGTAAAAGATGGGAAAAAGGTCAACGCTGGGGAAGGACGAGTAGAAAAATACAATCCAGACTGGGCTACTAAGTGGGGAAAAAAACCTCCATAGCAAAGCACTTATACATATTACAGCATACATCTTGAGATATCTAGCAACAGAGGGGAGGGAGTGGGGGTCACGGTGGCAGGCTGCAGCTCTTCAGGCACTGCCCATCCGTCCATAACCCCTAAGGGATTCGCGTCAAGGGCGTTGGATGTGAGTGTCACAATTTTATAAGAAACTTTAACATTTTGGCAATGTTATAATAATAATCGGAATTTTACTTGGCAAAATTATGACAAAAGTCATCATTTTACTCAAAAAATTTCACTATTTTACAAGAACAAAAAAAAAAAGGGCAATATTGTGATAAAAGGCAGAATTTTATAGAACAAATGTCACCATTTTGCATTAAAAAGTAATAATTTTACATAAAAGTAATAATTTTACGAGAAAATATTGCAATATTACAGAAACAGAACATGAGAAATTGTTCCCAATGTTATAAGAAAAAAGTTGACGCATTGTGAGAAAAAGACTGCTTTTAGTTTCTTTTTTTTTTTAGAATTTTTTGTTTGTAATTCGTTTTTAATCTTCATTGTTTACTTGAAGTTATTACAGCATGTCTCTATATGCATATTTATTTATTATTAATTTTGACCAGAGGGGGCGCATTTACATTTCTTACACACACTTGTTATTTCATATGTTGAACAGAGGGGGAGCACTTTTAAAATCGACACACAGTCAATTTGAAAAATCCCTCCTTTTTGGGTCCACCCTAATTTTGATAGATTTCACCACCAGGGGTGCAAATGAGATATTCTCTATTAGATGCAATGGTTTTCCGTATTGGGACCATGATTTATGTCCTAACTTGTTCACCGGTCCTCATATGGAAGGTACTTTTCCTTGTTGATGTCTCAAGAAGGGTAGAAATACAAGAACACACACACACACACACGCTCACACACATTGTCTTACCTTCCAAGCTATAATTTTACACATGCAAAGAGGCAGGTTGAATGGCTTTGATCGTGTAATTCCTGCGTAATCCCTGTAATCTTTCAACACTGCAAGTGAAAATTAGCATCGTCCAGAAGCTCAAATACAATATTTAAGTGCAAGAAGAAGAGCTGGTAGAAGCTTTTTAATCCATGCAGACAGAGCACGTGTATGGATGAGCACTACAGTACGGTGGTATACCTCAATTTAAGAGTGTTTTGAGATAAGAGTGCTTTAAGTTGCAAGCAAACATTTGAGTTTCAAGCATTAGTTGCTGTATCAAATATCACAGTGAACCCCGTAAAATGGACATAACTTTGTTTTTTCAAGCATGGGAGGGAAGGAAGTGAGTTTGAAGGACAGTGCTGAGAAGAAGAAGTGGATGATAGTCATTGAATTAAAGAAATAAATCATCAAAAATCCCACAGGTCACGTCGCTGGCGAAGCAATATACTGAAGTAGAATGATTCTAACTCCAGCCAAGGACAATAAAATATGGTCTAAACAGCGGACATTTATCCATGAAAATATGGAAAAGCTACTGATGCTGTGTTAGACTTAGACACATGCTATTGATCCACAAGATAAATTATTACACACAGAAGCTCAGTCACAAAGGATGGAAAGGATAAGGATGGAAAGGATAATGCACACAAGGGCACAAAGAGAGGGTCATAAAGGTACAAACCCTGTTTCCATATGAGTTGGGAAATTGTGTTAGATGTAAATATAAACGGAATACAATGATTTGCAAATCCTTTTCAACCCATATTCAATTGAATGCACTACAAAAACAAGATATTTGATGTTCAAACTAATAAACTTTATTTTTTTTTTGCAAATAATAATTAACTTAGAATTTCATGGCTGCAACACGTGCCAAAGTAGTTGGGAAAGGGCATGTTCACCACTGTGTTACATGGCCTTTCCTTTTAACAACACTCAGTAAACGTTTGGGAACTGAGGAGACACCTTTTTTAAGCTTCTCAGGTGGAATTCTTTCCCATTCTTGCTTGATGTACAGCTTAAGTTGTTCAACAGTCCGGGGGTCTCCGTTGTGGTATTTTAGGCTTCATAATGCACCACACATTTTCAATGGGAAACAGGTCTGGACTACAGGCAGGCCAGTCTAGTACCCGCACTCTTTTACTATGAAGCCACGTTGATGTAACACGTGGCTTGGCATTGTCTTGCTGAAATAAGCAGGGGCGTCCATGGTAACGTTGCTTGGATGGCAACATATGTTGCTCCAAAACCTGTATGTACCTTTCAGCATTAATGGCGCCTTCACAGATGTGTAAGTTACCCATGCCTTGGGCACTAATACACCCCCATACCATCACAGATGCTGGCTTTTACACTTTGCGCCTGTAACAATCCAGATGGTTCTTTTCCTCTTTGGTCCGGAGGACACGACGTCCACAGTTTCCAAAAACAATTTGAAATGTGGACTCGTCAGACCACAGAACACTTTTCCACTTTGTATCAGTCCATCTTAGATGGGCTCAGGCCCAGCGAAGCCGACCGCGTTTCTGGGTGTTGTTGATAAACGGTTTTCGCCTTGCATAGGAGACTTTTAACTTGCACTTACAGATGTAACGACCAACTGTAGTTACTGACAGTGGGTTTCTGAAGTGTTCCTGAGCCCATGTGGTGATATCCTTTACACACTGATGTCGCTTGTTGATGCAGTACAGCCTGAGGGATCGAAGGTCACGGGCTTAGCTGCTTACGTGCAGTGATTTCTCCAGATACTCTGAACCCTTTGATGATATTACGGATCGTAGATGGTGAAATCCCTAAATTCCTTGCAATAGCTGGTTGACAAAGGTTTTTCTTAAACTGTTCAACAATTTGCTCACGCATTTGTTGACAAAGTGGTGACCCTCGCCCCATCCTTGTTTGTGAATGACTGAGCAGTTCATGGAATCTACTTTTATACCCAATCATGGCACCCACCTGTTCCCAATTTGCCTGTTCACCTGTGGGATGTTCCAAATAAGTGTTTGATGAGCATTCCTCAACTTTATCAGTATTTATTGCCACCTTTCCCAACTTCTTTGTCACGTGTTGCTGGCATCAAATTCTAAAGTTAATGATTATTTGCAAAAAAAAAAAGTTTATCAGTTTGAACATCAAATATGTTGTCTTTGTAGCATATTCAACTGAATATGGGTTGAAAATGATTTGCAAATCATTGCATTCCATTTATATTTACATCTAACACAATTTCCCAACTCATATGGAAACGGGGTTTGTATAAAGTAGACAAGAAATGTACCATAGTAGCAATATAAAACATAACCTATATGTAATATTTACATATTATATATACAGTATATGATGTATACTGATATATTATATTAATATATTATATTATATTTTTATAATATATATATACAATATATAACAAATCCCAATTTCCATGTACAATATTACAATATATGTAACAGCTACAGCAAAAAAGTGCAGCATAAAATAGATAGTAGATCCAGCAGAAAATATACATTATAAACAAAGAGAGGTAGCTAACATAGAAGCGGTCAGGTAATAGACAGATATGACAGAGAAGCAGCTGGAAGGAGACACAGTAGAAGACCGCTCTCTGGGGTAAATGCTGGACATTTATATTAGGTTACTTCATAAAACTACTGTAATTGTGAGTAGTACATCTATTGTATAGTTTTTATACACTATTTCTTAACTGAAAGTTAGTTTTTCTTTTAAAAAGGCATGTTTCATGTTAAAATTGGGCTTTTTTAAGGGGACCAAGCACTAATTAAATTGATTTCAATCTATTTACATTGTTTTCAGTTACAAGCTCCGTCACAGAACCAATGTTGGTATATCACACATTGGGGTCTTGTAACCTCTTAGTTAGGGCTGGGCGATACGGCTTAAAACTGTATTACGATATAATTGTTTTATATCGGTCGATATCGATAATTATTGATATTTTTTATGACCTATTTAAAATACTGACCTGTGGACATTTTGGATTAAAATATATCCCTTCTCTGGTTATAATACGATCCTATCGAAGCAGAAAGTAAAGGAAATGCCAACAACACAAACAATCAATGTAAACACAATTGTAAAATCACATTAAACACTTAAGAAAAACCTCTTAGATTTGAGGTGCAAAAAATAAGGAATATGTAAGAATGCTTACAAAAGTGTAACAAAAAAGTGCACAGTGTGAGACTTGAACATATGAGAAACCTGAAAAGAACAATTTTCTGCAGGCTGAAAGTTGTGTTGTGATAATTATATTGTCTTTTGGCGTTTGTTATGACCTTTCTCACCATTTTTGTTTTGATGACGTCCCAGATAGGGCAAACAGACTTAACGTTTAACGTCCTTATTTTTAAAAGCGTTAAACTTCATATTAAGTATGCCGTTCTTAAATCCAATGTTTTCCTTTTTTTTAGTATCGATAAAATCGATCGATTCCCTTTTAAAACGATCTTGGATTGGTACCTTTTGGAAGGCAAACATGTCGAACACAGATCGATATACTTGAAATTTAGAAAAATAAATAGATACATTGATCAATCGTTACACTCCTACTAAAAAGAATACAATGTTACGTTACAGTTCAGTAATTAGCACAGACAGGTGGCCTACACTCTACATTAATGCAGACTGTGCCTCGTCTTAGTTGAAACCTTATTTTTGACTCACATCAAGGGTGTTCAAACAAATTCCACTGAGGGCTGAGAACAGACAAATGGAAGAATACAGGAGTCACTTTCTTGATATTCTTCACTTTTTCCATACTGACCAGTTAAGGCTTGATATGATGGCAAAATGGACAAGGATTTGACAGACTGCAACAATGGGGAATTGTAGCAAACAACTTAATGTAATCACTTGTGGTCACATTAGCGTACACCCAGAAGTAACAAAGGAATTTAACAGAGCCTTACTTATGTACTTTGAAACACAGGGAACAGAACAAGTGGCTGACTATTTATGGCTAGCTGGAAAGTGTTTTGGGGGCTCGCCCGGGGGGCCGGACTTGTACAAAACAGCTGTATTCTTGAAGAATGGTTTCGCTCTATTGTGTTGTTGAAAAAAGCAGTTTTTTAGAGTGAAGTGATATAAGTTTATATAGCGCTTTTCTCTAAAGACTCAAAGCGCTTTTACATAAAGAAACCCATTATCTAGTGGGGGGCTTAATTCGGCTCAAAAGAATTTGGCGGGGGGCCAAAAGCGGACTGCATGCAAAGTAACGCACACACACACACATATACAAACCCAGTTTCCATGAGTTGGGAAATTGTGTTAGATGTAAATATAAACGGAATACAATGATTTGCAAAACATTTTCAACCCATATTCAGTGGAATATGCTACAAAGACAACATATTTGATGTTCAAACTGATAAACTTTTTTTCTTTTTTGCAAATAATCATTAACTTTAGAATTTGATGCCAGAAACACGTTCCAAAGAAGTTGGGAAAGGTGGCAATAAATACTGATAAAGTTGAGGAATGCTCATCAAACACTTATTTGGAACATCCCACAGGTGAACCGGCAAATTGGGAACAGGTGGGTGCCATGATTGGGTCTACAAGTAGATTCCATGAAATGCTCAGTCATTCACAAACAAGGATGGGGCGAGGGTCACCACTTTGTCAACAAATGCGTGAGCAAATTGTTGAACAGTTTAAGAAAAACCTTTCTCAACCAGCTATTGCAAGGAATTTAGGGATTTCACCATCTGCGGTCCGTAATATCATCAAAGGGTTCAGAGAATCTGGAGAAATCACTGCACGTAAGCAGCTAAGCCCGTGACCTTCGATCCCTCAGGCTGTACTGCATCAACAAGCGACATCAGTGTGTAAAGGATATCACCACATGGGCTCAGGAACACTTCAGAAACCCACTGTCAGTAACTACAGTTGGTCGCTACATCTGTAAGTGCAAGTTAAAAGTCTTCTATGCAAGGCGAAAACCGTTTATCAACAACACCCAGAAACGCGGTCGGCTTCGCTGGGCCTGAGCTCATCTAAGATGGACTGATACAAAGTGGAAAAGTGTTCTGTGGTCTGACGAGTCCACATTTCAAATTGTTTTTGGAAACTGTGGACGTCGTGTCCTCCGGACCAAAGAGGAAAAGAACCATCCGGATTGTTATAGGCGCAAAGTTGAAAAGCCAGCATGTGTGATGGTATGGGGGTGTATTAGTGCCCGAGACATGGGTAACTTACACATCTGTGAAGGCGCCATTAATGCTGAAAGGTACATACAGGTTTTGGAGCAACATATGTTGCCATCCAAGCAACGTTACCATGGACGCCCCTGCTTATTTCAGCAAGGCAATGCCAAGCCATGTGTTACATCAACGTGGCTTCATAGTAAAAGAGTGCGGGCACTAGACTGGCCTGCCTGTAGTCCAGACCTGTCTCCCATTGAAAATGTGTGGCACATTATGAAGCCTAAAATACCACAACGGAGACCCCCAGACTGTTGAACAACTTAAGCTGTACATCAAGCAAGAATGGGAAATAATTCCACCTGAGAAGCTTAAAAAATGTGTCTCCTCAGTTCCCAAACGTTTACTGAGTGTTAAAAGGAAAGGCCATGTAACACAGTGGTGAACATGCCCTTTCCCAACTACTTTGGCACGTGTTGCAGCCATGAAATTCTAAGTTAATTATTATTTGCCAAAAAAAAATAAAGTTTATGAGTTCGAACATCAAATATCTTGTCTTTGTAGTGCATTCAATTGAATATGGGTTGAAAAGGATTTGCAAATCATTGTATTCCGTTTATATTTACATCTAACACAATTTCCCAACTCATATGGAAACGGGGTTTGTATATATATATATATATATATATATATATATATATATATATATATATATATATATATATATATATATATATATATATATATATACTACCGTTCAAAAGTTTGGGGTCACATTGAAATGTCCTTATTTTTGAAGGAAAAGCACTGTACTTTTCAATGAAGATAACTTTAAAATAGTCTTAACTTTAAAGAAATACACTCTATACATTGCTAATGTGGTAAAAGACTATTCTAGCTGCAAATGTCTGGTGTTTGGTGCAATATCTACATAGGTGTATAGAGGCCCATTTTCAGCAACTATCACTCCAGTGTTCTAATGGTACAATGTGTTTGCTCATTGGCTCAGAAGGCTAATTGATGATTAGAAAACCCTTGTGCAATCATGTTCACACATCTGAAAACAGTTTAGCTCGTTACAGAAGCTACAAAACTGACCTTCCTTTGAGCAGATTGAGTTTCTGGAGCATCACATTTGTGGGGTCAATTAAACGCTCAAAATGGCCAGAAAAAGAGAACTTTCATCTGAAACTCGACAGTCTATTCTTGTTCTTAGAAATGAAGGCTATTCCAAAAAATTGTTTGGGTGACCCTAAACTTTTGAAGGGTAGTGTGTGTATATATATATATATATATATATATATATATATATATATATATATATATATATATATATATATATATATATATATATATATATATATATATATATATACATACACACATACACACACATATATATACATATATATATATATATATATATATATATATATATATATATATATATATATATATGTATATATATATATATATATACATATATGCACATACTGTATAATGTTAAATAAATAAATGATAAATGGGTTATACTTGTATAGCGCTTTTCTACCTTCAAGGTACTCAAAGTGCTTTGACAGTATTTCCACATTCACCCATTCACACACACATTCACACACTGATGGAGGGAGCTGCCATGCAAGGCGCTAACCAGCAGCCATCAGGAGCAAGGGTGAAGTGTCTTGCCCATGGACACAACGGACGTGACTAGGATGGTAGAAGGTGGGGATTGAACCCCAGTAACCAGCAACCCTCCGATTGCTGGCACGGCCACTCTACCAACTTCGCCACGCCGTTCCTAGTTTGTACTTCTTGTTTAGCACTTAACAATGCATGATGCCTAGTGTTTCTCTAAAGATGAATGTTCTAAGCAAATATATTATTAAACTTGTAGCTCAGCATCTTTTTATTCAGTCTCATAAATATAAGGTTCTGGATCATTATTGTCCCAAAGTAGTCGTTATTGGCTCTCATGAAGTCTGCCATGATTAGTAGGGTTGTTAAAGGGAAAAGCGAACGTTACCGCTATAATGCTTAAAATTAGCAATAAACGTAATTATTACATGTTATTATGAATATGCCTGTTACTACATTACATATACCTACAGAGTGTATATAAAAACTTGGAGATTGTTTGTTGTTTTTAGAGCGCTTTATAGGTGGACTAGATCTAATCCCCATTACCTACACTGTTAGCTGACCCTTGCTAGCGTTTATTTATGATTTAGAATGCATAAAAGAAAGAAAGACATACACTATATTGCCAAAAGTATTTGGCCACCCATCCAAATGATCAGAGTCCAGTGTTCTTATCACTTGGCCTGGCCACAGGTGTATAAAATTAAGCACTTAGGCATGGAGACTGTTTCTACAAACATTAGTGAAAGAATGGGCCGCTCTCAGGAGCTCAGTGATTTCCAGCGTAGAACTGTCATAGGATGCCACCTGTGCAACAAATCCAGTCGTGAAATTTCCTCGCTCCTAAATATTCCAAAGTCAACTGTCGGCTTTATTATAAGAAAAGTGAAGAGTTTGGGAACAACAGCAACTCAGCCACCAAGTGGTAGGCCACGTAAACTGACAGAGAGGGGTCAGCGGATGCTGAAGCGCATAGTGCAAAGACTTTCTGCACAGTCAGTTGCTACAGAGCTCCAAACTTCATGTGACCTTCCAATTAGCCCACGTACAGTACGCAGAGAGCTTCATGGAATGGGGTTCCATGGCCGAGCAGCTGCATCTAAACCAGGGGTCTCAAACACGCGGCCCGCGGGCCAATTGTGGCCCGGGAGACGTTATTTTGCGGCCCCCACCTTAATATGAAAGTTTAATGTTAGTGCGGCCCGCGAGTTTTAAATGAATGGCGCTTGACAGCGTTGTGTGCGGAGCTGAAGAAATCTACCAATCACGTTGTGGTATGAGGCTCTCGACAATATCGAGGGCGTGCCGTGATGGCACTGTCATCAGTGTCCTCTAGAATCTGTCACCGCATCATCTTTTTCTCCATACTAACAGCGTGCCAGCACAGACACATGTTGTATGAGGCTTCTAGAGACACACGCAGGTTATTGCAAGACATACTTGAGGAACAGCCATACATTTCACACTGAGGGTGGTCATATTTTATTTTATTTATATTTTACCACTGTTACAAATATGCGCCACACTGTGAACCCACACCAAACAAGAATGACAAACACATTTCGGGAGAACATCCGCACCTAAACACAACATAAACACAACAGAACAAATACCCAGAATCCTTTGCAGCCCTAACTCTTCCGGGCTACAAAAACACCCCCGCTACCCCTAACCCCGCCCAACTCAACCCCCCCCATCTCCCGAATTCGGAGGTCTCAAGGTTGGCAAGTATGCATTGATGTCACTTGCGTAATGCAAGCAGAGAAACATTTTGCCGCTTTTCTATGACACACGCTCTTCCTTCCTCCCTCCCTGCCTCCCTCCCTCGCCCGCCTGCTCGCTCCCGCCCCCGTTGTAAACAGTCCGGGCGGGGAAGACGAGCACTCCGCCGAAGGAGCGAGCGACAATACAAAAGTGTGGTGCACTGGACCCCAGCGCTGATACAGACGTGGTGATGTTAACCCGTTCGGGGCTAATTGTGCTACCGTAACTGTAAACTCCACCCCCCACCCTCCTCCCGTTGGCTCCAGACAGAGACGATTTTTGATGCAATATTTCTTTCACAGGGGCACCCCGACGTGTCTTATTTCATTTCATTTCATTTTTATTTATCTCCTTCATTGATGTGCATCTTTGATCGATAGACAATTATACCTCAATTTTTAAATTATACATTTACACACCAATGCCTGAGAAGGAGCAGGATGAAGAAAAATCTTATATTTTTCTGCCCCCTTCAACATAGTACGTAGTCTTACTTAATGATATCATATAAACAAACAATTACATCCAAATATAACGAAAACAAACAAAAAAACACAAGAAGTGCAAAACTTCATGATGTACAAAAAGAACAAAAAAAACAAAATAAGTAGTATACACCTCACAGGATGATACAAAACAAATACAAAACTAGGCAAAAAATAAGTAAAATAATAAATATAAAGCAAAATGCAAACAGTTATGGCTGTCCATATGATCTCATTGTTCTGTCCTTATATATTTTTTCAATTGGAATATATTTTTACAATCTTTTATCTCTTGTAAAGAGAATTCCATAGTTTAACCCCCACCACTGATATACACATTTGTTTTAAAGTTGTCCTTGAATACTGATGTTTGAAATGACCTTTTCTTCTATGCTCTTCATTCTCAGAAGTGATGACAAACATTTTTTGTAAATTTGCTGGTAATGTTTTACTTTTAGCCTTAAACATGACACATAATGTCTGTAACTTTACTAGCTCCTGTAGTTTCAATAAACCAGAATTAATAAATAATATGTTAGTGTGTTTTAAGTAATCTACTTTATGAATAATCCTTATAGCTCTTTTCTGTAGTTGATACAGAGAAAGTTGCGTTGCACAAGGAATACAATTTGAAACGTCATTATACAACTAGACATGCTGAGGAGTATGCAAAATACTAGGGGAGTGAACCGGGTTGCAAATTTTAAAACCAGTCTACTGAGGCAACAAGATTTCGTCAAGAAAGCAAGCGAAAAGAGCGATGCAGCAGTCAAAGCTAGCTACATGGTGAGTGAGATGGTTGCTAGGGCGGGAAAGCCATTCAAAGGAGGTGAATTCATTAAAAAGTGCATGTTAGATTTTTTTTAAGAAATCTTTTCTTGCGGCCCAGCCTCACCCAGTTTCTGCATCCAGTGGCCCCCAGGTAAATTGAGTTTGAGACCCCTGATCTAAACCATACATCACCAAGTCCAATGCAAAGCGTGGGATGCAGTGGTGTAAAGCAGGTCACCACTGGACTCTAGAGCAATGGAGACGCCTTCTCTGGAGTGATCAATCACGCTTTTCCATCTGGCAATCTGATGGACGAGTCTGGGTTTGGAGGTTACCAGGAGAATGGTACATTTCAGACTGCATTGTGCCGAGTGTGAAATTTGGTGGAGGAGGAATTATGGTGTGGGGTTGTTTTTCCAGGAGTTGGGCTTGGCCCCTTAGTTCCAGTGAAAGGAACTTTGAATGCTCCAGGACACCAAAACATTTTGGACAATTCCATGCTCCCAACCTTGTGGGAACAGTTTGGAGAGGGCCCCTTCCTCTTCCAACATGACTGTGCACCAGTGCACAAAACAAGGTCCATAAAGACATGGATGACAGAGTCTGGTGTGGATGAACTTGACTGGTCTGCACAGAGTCCTGACCTGAACCCGATAGAACACCTTTGGGATGAATTAGAACGGAGACTGAGAGCCAGGCATTCTCGACCAACATCAGTGTGTGACCACACTAATGCGCTTTTGGAAGAATGGTGGAAAATTCCTATAAACACACTCCACAACCTTGTGGACAGCCTTCCCAGAAGAGTAATCGTCGCTTTCTCGGTCCGGATCGCTCTCGCTGCTTGTGGTCATTATTGTAAACAATGTGCAGATGTGAAGAGCTCCGCAACCTGTGACGTCACGCTACTTCCGGTACAGGCAAGGCTTTTTTATCAGCGACCAAAAGTTGCGAACTTTATCGTCGATGTTCTCTACTAAATCCTTTCAGCAAAAATATGGCAATATCGCGAAAGGATCAAGTATGACACATACAATGGACCTGCTATCCCCGTTTAAATGAAAAAATCTCATTTCAGTAGGCCTTTAAGTTTAATAGAGGTGTAATTGCTTGTTACTGTATGACTGTAGACTACTCCAGCAGACTTCCACTCAAGCTAGCTAGCTGTTCCTGTACTTGTTAAATGACTTTGGGGCCAATATCTCTAGCTAGCTAGGTTTATGTACCACCACCGTCTCATAATGAACCAAAAATATTTCTCCGTTAGCCGTGATGCTAATTTTCTCTATGTTAAATCCCATTAATTTATTATAACATTAGTGATCCGAATTTACCTTTTTTGTGATCTGTAAATTTCAACTAGCAAATACTAAATCAAAACGTGTAGTTTCCTCTGCCTTCTGTTCTGCTAGCCCTTCTGTTGGCATACAAGAATGTAGGTTATAGTTTGATTTAGCATGCTGATTGAGTGTTCATTTATTCATCTAGCCTATTTCTATTCATTTGTCCATCAGCAAAATATTTTTAAAGACTACTCCAATTGTTTAGCTGACTATTTATATCTGTGTGTGGCATTGCATTAGTGTTTTACAAGAATCAATAAATACAAACAGAATAATGTCACGTACACCATCTGATGTGTGGAGACATTTCACCCCAACCAATGTAGGCGGAAAGGCTGTGTACATTTGCAAATACTGTGCAAAGAGCTACGTCAAAAATGCCACAAAGATGCAGCAGCATATAGACAAGTGCCCAATAATATATAATTATTGTAATTCCCCATTAATTCCCATATATTCCCATTAATTCCCATGGACGGTGTCCAACTTTGAATAATCAAAAAATGGTCAATATTTCCAAACTTCCCGAGCTTAAATTCCCGTGGTAAATATCCGGAAAATTTCCGGAAATTTACAGGAAACTTTCCACCCCTTTGCAACCCTAATCACAACATCTTCTTTCATTTTTTTAAAATGTATATCACTTTTATAAACTCAAGAAATATGTCCCTGGACACATGAGGACTTTGAATATGACCAACGGATCATCCTGTAACGACTTGGTATCGGATTGATACCCAAATTTGTGGTATCATCCAAAACTAATGTAAAGCATCCAAACAACAGAAGAATAAGTGATTATTACATTTTAACAGACGTGTAGATAGAACATGTTAAGAGAGAAAGTAAGCAGATATTAAAAGTAAATGAACAAGTATATTGACATTTAATTTTTTACCACTTGTCCTTCATAATTTTGACAAAATAATAGAATGGAAAATGACACAATATGTTGTCTTGTATGTTCACTATTTTATTTAAGGACAAACTTGCAATACGAAACATATGTTTAATCTACCCTCAGATTTTTTGTTAAAATAAAGTCAATAATGCCATTTTTTGTTGTACCCTTTATTTCAGGGGTGTCCAAAGTGCGGCCCGGGGGCCATTTGCGGCCCGCAGCTAATTGTTTACCGGCCCGCCACACATTCTGGAAATGCTATTGCAAAAAATAAAAATGAACATTAAAAAAAGTGGAATGAGGTGAAATCTAAATCTAAAGCTGCCATGCAGGCTGTTTTTTTTTCTTTTGTCTTTCTTTCTTTTTCTATTTTTGCCACTGCTCAAAAAAAAAATAATGACAAAAAATCCATGTTATAATGAATTATTTTCAAAGCTCCAATTACTTCAAATTTTTCACTTTAAAATGTTTTATGTGGTAAATATTGCATATATTGTGTAGGTGCCAAATAAAAACAAAGTTTTCTTTGACAAAAGAGCATAAAACAAACAAAATAATAGTTCAAACGTCAGATATATCTGAAGTTGATCTTGTAACTTAAGTGATGAAAGTAAAAAAATTTAAATAATAATGAAAATGTATCACTTTATGAGTGGGGCACCTTTTGGATCCCAAATATATTTAGTGGTATTTTATTTATCTTTTCACTGTGATGACTCAAAAATATTAAATATTTAAAATCAATGGTGTCCTGCATTATTTATATTTTAGGGCTCTAATTACTAAATACTGCATATTTCAGTTTTACTAAAAAAAACAAAGTTGTTTTTGACAGAAAAGCCATAAAACCTTTTTTTTTTTTTTTAACTTGATATAGAGATTTACTGTAAGCGTTAAATAAAAAATAATACAAAATTAGACTTATTCTTAACATTTTAATAACTGAGACCCTTTATAGTCCCCGGGAACCCTGAAGGTAAAATAAATACAAAAAATCCATATATTTTGTTATGGTTTGAAATGAAAAATATCAAAATGGCCCCCATATGCTTTAAAGGCCTACTGAAACCCACTACTACCGACCACGCAGTCTGATAGTTTATACATCAATGATGAAATCTTAACATTGCAACACATGCCAATACGGCCGGGTTAACTTATAAAGTGCAATTTAAAATTTCCCGCCAAACTTCCGGTTGAAAACGTCTATATATTATGACGTATGCGCGTGACGTCAATCGTTGAACAGGAAGTATTGGTACCCCATTGAATCCAATACAAAAAAACTCTGTTTTCGTCTCAAAATTCCACAGTATTCTGGACATCTGTGTTGGTGAATCTTTTGCAATTTGTTTAATGAACAATGAAGACTGCAAAGACGAAAGTTGTAGGTGGGATCGGTGTATTAGCGGCTGGCTGCAGCAACACAACCAGGAGGACTTACTTGGATAGCAGATGCGCTGGCCGACGCTAGCCACCAACCGCATGGATGATCGGGTGAAGTCCTTCGTCCTTCCGTCGATCGCTGGAACGCAGGTGAGCACGGGTGTTGATGAGCAGATGAGGGCTGGCTGAGGTGGAGCGCTAATGTTTTTAGCGTAGCTCTGTGAGGTCTCGTTGCTAAGTTAGCTTCAATGGCGTCGTTAGCAACAGCATTGTTAAGCTTTGCCAGGCTGGGAATTATTAACCGTGTAGTTACAGGTCCATGGTTTAATAGTATTGTTGATCTTCTGTCTATCCTTCCGGTCAGGGATTTATTTATTTAGTTTCTATCTGCATTTGAGCCCGATGCTATCACGTTAGCTCAGTAGCTAAAGAGCTTCGCCGATGTATTGTCGTGAAGATAAAAGTCACTGTGAATGTCCATTTCGCGTTCTCGACTCTCATTTTCAAGAGGATATAGTATCCGAGGTGGTTTAAAATACAAATCCGTGATCCACAATAGAAAAAGGAGAGAGTGTGGAATCCAACGAGCCAGCTTGTACCTAAGTTACGGTCAGAGTGAAAAAAGATACGTCCTGCACTGCCTCTCTAGTCCTTCACTCTCACTTTCCTCATCCACGAATCTTTCATCCTTGCTCAAATTAATGGGGTAATCGTCGCTTTCTGGGTCCGAATCTCTCTCGCTGCATTGTAAACAATGGTAAAATGTGAGGAGTCCTTCCTCCGGTGTCGTCACGCTACTTCCGGTAGGGGCAAGGCTTTTTTTTTTATCAGCGACCAAAAGTTGCGACCTTTATCGTCGTTGTTCTCTACTAAATCCTTTCATCAAAAATATGGCAATATCGCGAAATGATCAAGTATGACACATAGAATGGATCTACTATCCCCGTTTAAATAAATACAAATAATTTCAGTAGGCCTTTAATTTTTCTGTTTGCGGCCCTCAGTGGAAAAAGTTTGGACACCCCTGCTTTATTTAGAAAAGTACCGAAAAGTATCAAAATTATTTTGGTACCAGTACAAAAATATTGCCATCGGGACAACACTAGTGCCTTGTTTTTTATTTCTATTTTGAACAACCCATTTTAAACCCGTTTTTGCTCGCTTTCACATTGTAAACAAAGCTTTTGTCCAACAAGTATGGCTACGCATTGCAAAATCCCGTGGCCTTTCGAGCCCCATGAGCCGCACTTTGGACACCCCGGGTCTAAACTGCACAGAGTTGGACAAACACAACACTTGTCGTCTTGTCTGCGAGCCTTTGGTCCACCATTTTCGTTGTTAAGCGGCGTAACAAGCTTTCGCGACTGTCAGCCAGCCGCGTGTGCGCGCTTCGCCCGAGATCACAGCCCCCGCCGCTTGGTGGCAAGACAAACAGCCACATTACAGCCTGGCACGGCAACAACACAAGGCCGCGTCACGCGGCGCGGGGAGGAAGTGTGTCTCTGTCTGTGTAATTACCAGGGAAGTCTCCTGATGTGGAACCTTTGCCGCGCTCACAATGAACCCATTTACCGCTGCAAAGCATCAAACACCTGCCAAACACACACTGATGGTTTGCATGCAAGAGCGAGTACACACACTTGCACAAATGCATTGGCACAGGCCTGGAGTTAGTACACACACACACACACACACACACACGTAAACCATTTCAAACGGATGCAGGGAAATAAACAGAGACGAGAGCACACAACCCCTTCCACCCTCTGGGAATTTTACTATTCTGCGCTTCTCTCATCCCCCTTCACACTCACACACACTCTTTCCTCTCTCTCTCTTCATCTCTTCCTCTGCTCCTTTGTCTCCCTGATTATGCAGTCGATCCCGGGGTGCCCTACTCACTGAGATCATCCACCTGTCAATCTAAAGCACACACTCCACACACTTCCACTCTCCACACACACACACACACACACACACACACCCTCTTTCCACCGGTGATATTGATACAGAGGAAATATTAATGACTTCACTCACCTGCAATACACTGTTGTGTCTTGCGCTTCCAACGCCGAGCCATGCAATTCATTAAGACACCGCCGCCGAGCGGGGCGGGAAGAGAAACAAGGAATAAACCTGGCGAAATAGCAGCGAATGCTGTGATATGTCAAAAAGCGTCACATCAAGTGGTGGAAATGCAACACGGCGCTTTATTTTGGCACTTTTTTCGGGAAAAAAATTAGGTGTTTTGCTGTTTTTTTTTTCTAAGCGGCGTGGCGCAATACCGTAGCCGAGTTCTGCAGAAGACGCAAGTCATGACATGAGAAGCTGCGGTGAGCTAAGAAAGGGGATACACATAACGCAGAGTGTATGAATATATAAAGATCTCCTTGGTCATAGCTCTTGATATGCATGCATATTGGATTCAACATACATAATTAAAAGTATGTATATTTGAACATGTCTTCATTTAAACTTCACTAAGCATGGTGGCCTACATACGGTTTGGTTGGAAAGGACTTGGAACAGAATAGGTGATGCATGGGTGCAACACTAGGGTTCTATATTTGGTGTCGAAGGTTAAATCCCAGCAGGCACAAGACCTTAAAACAACGTTGAGAACTTGTTGAATTAGGTCCTGCCGTTGAGCAACTTAAAGGCCTACTGAAACCCACTACTACCAACCACACAGTCTGATAGTTTATATATCAATGATGAAATCCTAACATTGCAACACATGCCAATATGGCCGGGTTAGATTAGTAAAGTGCAATTTTAAATTTCCCGCGAAATATCCTGCTGAAAACGTCTCGGTATGATGACGTTTGCGCGTGACGTCACGGATTGTAGCGGACATTTTGGGACACCATTGTGGCCAGCTATTAAGTCGTGTGTTTTCATCGCAAAATTCCACAGTATTGTGGACATCTGTGTTGGTGAATCTTATGCAATTTGTTTAATGAACAATGGAGATAGCAAAGAAGAAAGCTGTAGGTGGGAAGCGGTGTATTAGCGGCCGGCTGCAGCAACACAAACACGTAGCCGGTGTTTCATTGTTTACATTCCCGAACGATGACAGTCAAGCTTTACCATTGGCCTGGGACAAGCTTTACCATTGGCCTGGGACAACAGGGACTCTTACCAGGAGGACTATGAGTTGGATACCCGCTACCGTGAGTACACAGCTGCGGCTTCCAAACATTTGATCGCTTGCCCGTACGTGCGTGCCGCTATGTGCATGTCACGTACGTAACTTTGGGGAAATACATGTGCTGTATGAACTTTGCGAAGGTGAACGGTACTTTGGGCTGTGGGATTGAGTGTGTTGTGCGGGTGTTTGATTTGTATTGGTGGGTTATATGGACGGGGGGGGGGGGGAAGTGTTTGTTATGCGGGATTAATTTGTGGCATATTAAATATAAGCCTGGTTGTGTTGTTGTGTATAGTACATATATGTCTTGTGTTTATTTACTGTTTTAGTCATTCCCAGCTGAATATCAGGTCCCACCCACCTCTCACAGCATCTTCCCTATCTGAATCGCTTCCACTGCCCTCTAGTCCTTCACTCTCACTTTCCTCATACACAAATCTTTCATCCTAGCTCAAATTAATGGGGTAATCGTCGCTTTCTCGGTCCGAATCGCTCTCGCTGCTTGTGGTCATGATTGTAAACAATGTGCAGATGTGAGGAGCTCCACAACCTGTGACGTCACGCTACTTCCGGTACAGGCAAGGCTTTTTTATCAGCGACCAAAAGTTGCGAACTTTATCGTCGATGTTCTCTACTACATCCTTTCAGCAAAAATATAGCAATATCGCAAAATGATCAAGTATGACACATAGAATGGATCTGCTATCCCCGTTTAAATAAGAAAATCTAATTTCATTAGGCCTTTAAACCTAACGTTGAAACGTTAGTTGGTGGAGTCGGCTCTCTTGGTTGCTTTGTTGGGTCTGCTCCTGTCTCTGGCCATGCTCCCCCCACCCCAGCAGACGATGGCGTGGAACACTGCAGAGGCCACCACAGTGTGTATGTTATTTTATTTTATTTATTTTTTACTTTTGTGGCTGTGTAGAAGTGGCTGGTTACACCAGCTTTGCTTTTTTAATGTCTTTAATGTCTTTTCTGTTATTTGATGTTTCCCTCTGACACATGTTTATGTGTGCTATTGCTATGAGGTTTTTTTCTTCTTCCTTGGCCTCAGTCTGGACCCCCTCCCCAGGGGCCCAGGCTTAGACTGAATATTTATATTTTTTCTCACCCCCAGCCCTCTCCCCAGCCTTTACCTGTTTCTCACCTTTTTTGTAAGGGGTGCCGGAAGTTGGCAGACCCGTCAGCGATCCTGTTCTGTCTCCCTGTAATGTTTGTCTGATCTTGAATGTGATTGTGCTGAAAATCTTAATTTCCCCTCTGGAATTATTCAAGTATTTCTGATTCTGATTCTGACTTTTGACGACATTTAATCAATGTTGGGTTCTGAGGTTGATTTGACCATTGAATGTTGGTCATTTCCCAACCAATATTCGACAACACAAATACAACGTGGAAACATGTTTTTTGACAACGTTTATTCAATGTCAGGATGGGACGTTGATTTGACCATTGAACTTTGGTCATTTCCCAACGTGGATCCAACGTAGACGTCAACGTTGTCTCAATTTACAAACACAACTATTTTGCAACGTTATTTCAAAGTCAGTTTTGAAGGAAATGTATGTATGATCAACATTGTATCAATGTATTGTGCCTGCTGGAGTAAGTCCAGATAGAATAACAATAATGCAACAATGCTAATAGAAGCTGTTGCAAATTGAAAAATTTAGGACAATATTGTTTTGTGGTAGATATAGCAGCATTCCATACAGTATCAGGGATATTTAAACTAAATTGTTTTGGTGGCCACATTTCCGGGAACAAGGGACAAGGGGTGGGACCTCTCCCTTTACTATTAGTCTTGATTTGTATATTCCAGAGAACCATGGCCTCAAACTTTTTCCCACATCAGGGCCACACACTGAAAAATGAAAGAATGCGGGGGCCATTTTGATATTTTTCATTTCCAAATCCATCTACGAGCCCCTCATTGTACGAACTTTTTGATTTACGAACCACAGGACAAATAAAAAAAATATGCTTTGGTGTACGAACCTTATCTCTGTGTCAGTCAACATAGCAGTGGTCTCTTTAGCTACTTTGTAAGCTTTTTCAAGTGTTTTTTTAATCCTTTTTACAACATTGTTCCAGTTTTGTTAGCTCAACATGAGTCCAAAAAAGCAATAGACAAGCAATGTGTGGTTGGAAACATTCCTGAAACATCCACAGCTCTGTCCACACTGCCTTGCGCCGCATTTCTCTCTTCCGCTGTACACAAAAAAAATCAACCAACAAGGTGAAGTACGTTTTATTTTTTTAATCCTAATCATTGTAGCTTCCTGGCTGTTAAAGTTAAAGAATTGTGTGATTTCAAACTGTGAGTTCACCACAAGGCTAGTGGCAGTGTGTGCGTGTCAGCAGGGCGGCTGAAAATGAGGACAGTTCAACTAGCTGTTGTTGTTTTGACTTTGTTATTCAATATAAAATTTAACCATCACTCCTTGTTATATTTGTTTGATATACAGTAGCTACTGTATAGCACTTTATATTATGTTCGAAGTGTACAAACTTTTAGTAAAATATAGACTTTTTTTTTCAAGGCTTGAACCCATTATTTATGTTTAAATTGTTATTTTACGGAGAAATGTGTGTCACTATACTAACTTTTCTATTTACAAACCCTGTTCAGGAATCAATTAAGTTCGTTAATCGAGGTTACACTGTAATGAAACCAACACTTGTAAGTAAATAACTTCATGTTCTGTCGTTAAATAAAGTTTAAAACATGACATAATGTTGTACATTGATATACGTGTACGAGACAGCTGTGATTGACAGCCAGGAAAGCCAATTAAAACCATTTTTTCTTCTGATCCAAGGTCAATATTTTACAAGGTTTACCATCTAATTGTGTCATAAATAGACAATTATTTGTAAAATGTGTTGTCTTAAACCACTATTGTTAAAATGCTAGCACTGAGATTGATGGGTCGTTTATGTTTATCATTCTATATAATCTGCCTCAATTTGGTCAATGTTAAAGAATTAAAACCCAAAAGGTTCTCAGTCATCAAAGTGTTGAAAAAAGTAATATATTTGTTTTACTGTCAACACTTAAATATCTATAGAGCAACTTCAGAACTATCTGTTGCCATGCAGTTTTTATGTTTTATGCTCTTTTTTTTTCTTTTTCAAACCCCCCTGTTTTTTAATGGCAAAAACACAAAATATACAACATTTTCCCTCAAAATAGAATATTTGATGTGACGTAGTTAAAACTTTAAATAGGTCAATAATTCATAACTACGCTGCTTTTGCTTCATTATTTTATTTGAACAAAGACAGCTTAAAAAAGTTTAAAAAATAGACTAAATGTCTCGGGATCCAAAAAGTCCCCACATACAAAAGTGTTAAAAAAATAGGTCATATATCAAAATTTCTTGTTTTTACATTCAACGCCTAAATTCTAAGATCAACTTGAGATCTATCTGTCGAATAAAAGTTTAAATTTGTTATTGTTTTTTTTTTTAAACAGCCTGCATGACAGCTTTGTGTTATTAGTGTCAATATTGCAAAATGTCCTGGTTACACTACATGTGTTTGCTATTTTACTCCACTTATTAATGTTTTTTTATAGTGGTATTATTAGAATGTGCCATGGGCCGTAGAAAATTAGCTGCGGGCTAATTTTGGACAATTGATTTTGGTCATTTTATTTTGTCAGAGTTCCAGGAGCACTCAGCTGTTTTTAAGGACGTTCCGCAAAAAAGCCAGTCAAAGATAATTTTTATGACAGCCCATTAGTGTTTTTAAGAAGAATGCTTTTTTTAACTGAACTAGCAGCCGACCCATCAGTTGAATAGCCCAAAAGATGAAAATGAGAGGACCTAGAATAGAACCTTGAGGAACATCACTAGTATAACTGAAGTTGAACTAATGACTACTGACTGAATCTGAAGTAAACAAGCTACACCTTAGTTACATAAATCATATTGCGAAAAAAAAATGGTAACTTCCAAAAAGGAGAGGACTTAAAGGGGTGCCTTGAGGAACGCCTCAGTTAAGTAAATCACAAGATTGGACCCCAGGTATTCTAGGTTTTCTAGCAAGGTTAAAATGCCAAAGCAAGGATCTGGTCCATGTTCCTCTATACCAGTGTGCCTATTTGGGTTAAAAATATTTTTTGCAAACCAGTAATTATAGTCTGCAAATTATGTGTTGTTGTTGAGTGTCGGTGCTGTCTAGAGCTCCGCAGAGTAACCGTGTAATACTCTTCCATATCAGTAGGTGGCAGCCGGTAGCTAATTGCTTTGTAGATGTCGGGAACAGCGGGTGGCAGCGTGCAGGTAAAAAAAGTGTCTAATGCTTAAACCAAAAATAAACAAAAGGTGAGGGCCCCTAAGAAAAGGCATTGAAGCTTAGGGATGGCTATGCAGAACGAAATTAAAACTGAACTGGCTACAAAGTAATCAAAAACAGAATGCTGGACGACAGCAAAGACTTACTGTGGAGCAAAGACTTACTGTGGAGCAAAGACGGCGTCCACAATGTACATCCGAACATGTCATGACAATCAACAATGTCCACACAAAGAAGGATAAAAACAACTAAAATATTCTTGATTGTTAAAACAAAGTAGATGCGGGAAATATCGCTCAAAGGAAGACATGAAACTGCTACAGGAAAATACCAAAAAAAGAGACAAAGCCACCAAAATAGGAGCGCAAGACAAGAACTTAAACACTACACACAGGAAAACATCAAAACACTCACAATAAGTCACGGCGTGATGTGACAGGTGGTGACAGTACACCTACTTTGAGACAAGAGCTATAGTGATGCATGGTTGGTTATGCGTTAAAGTCATATCCAATAATTGCGATAACGACTTACTGAATTTAATTTTTTTTGTGATTTCTGCTGGTGGTGTGCCTCCGCATTTTTTCAATGAAAAAAATGCGCCTTGGCTCAAAAAAGATTGAAAAACACTGCTCTATACAACAGTGGTCCAAGTTCCTCTATACAACAGGAGCACTCTAATGTTTTTCAGAATTCCCGGGCCGGATTTGGCCCCCAGGCCGGAATTGTTCTTTCTTTTTCAATATGTACTAAAAATTTAGATACTTCCTAGAATAAGCAAAGTAATCTGCAAGGGTGTCCAGATCCAACTTTGTCACTTTTGATACCAATATTTCAGCCTTGTCCGATACCGATACTGAGCCAATACAATATCAGCACGAATCATATATACTTGTATTATTTTCAAGTGTGGAATGTTAGAAAAAGTTTGATCAAGTGAAATGACCCAAACAGAGAACAATGTGAACAACAACACTGTCCTGAAATGGACTCATTAAATTAAACTCATGCTGCAGTAATTTGAATGATGCAAACACGTTTGTTACTGGATACTTTCTAATACGCTTCTGCCTTGGAGACTTTGTATGTGTAAGAAATAGGCAACTATAATTATTCAATACGTGTTTATATTGACAAATTTGGTGTTTTACGTTGCAATATTGTTTAACTAATGACATGTATTACGTATGTCTATGCTATTGTGGGCTTAGCTGTTGTGTAGCTGCTAGCTCCAAGTAGCCTATAGCCTACCATCTCTACCTTTTGTAAATAACTTGACTGAAGTAGAAGAAAAGACCAAACATGTGTGTTTATTAGAGGACGTCTAGATGTTAACTAACTGCACAAGTGAACATGTTGCAGGACCGCTTGTATCGGAAATTCTTTTGAACATTCTAGATGCAAGCGGATATATTTAAATTCTTGCTTTTTTGCTAATATCAAACCAATATGAATATTTTGCCAAATATGTGGCCAGCACTGATTCAAATTTTAGTTTGTCAGCTTACTTGCGCTTCTTTACAGCCTGCGTCTCACTTTTGTCTATTGGCAATAGTCTATTGTTATTACGCGTATTATGAATATTTTTAGTATCAACATTTATATTATCATTTAACAATTATAGTATTCTTGTTTACTTGTACTTCTAGAATGTGCTGCAGGCTAAAGAAAAAAAAATGGCCCGCTGCTTTCGGCCAAATAATGTGCTAAATGTTTTTATTAATAGAAGTTTATGATGTACAGTAATGTTAAATATGTTGTTTTAGCAATACTTTTATGGGCATAGACAGCCCCTGGTTAATTTGGGGCCCATTACAACATGTTTTACACTTTATACATTCGTGGTCAAAAGTTTACATACACTTGTAAAGAACATAATGTCATGGCTGTCTTGAGTTTCCAATAATTTCTACAACTCTTATTTTTTGGTGATAGAGTATTTGGAGCACATACTTGTTGGTCACAAAAAACATTCATGAAGTTTGGTTCTTTTATGAAATTATTATGGGTCTACTGAAAATGTGACCAAATCTGCTAATATGCTGTTAATATTTGGTTACATGTCCCTTGGCAAGTTTCACTGCAATAAGGCGCTTTTGGTAGCCATCCACAAGCTTCTGGCAAGCTTCTGCTTGAATTTTTGACCACTCCTCTTGACAAAATTGGTGCAGTTCAGCTAAATTTGTTGGTTTTCTGACATGGACTTGTTTCTTCAGCATTGTCCACACGTTTAAGTCAGGACTTTGGGAAGGCCATTCTAAAACCTTCATTCTAGCCTGATTTAGCCATTCCTTCACCACTTTTGACGTGTGTTTGGGGTCATTGTCCTGTTGGAACACCCAACTGCGCCCAAGACCCAACCTCCGGGCTGATGATTTTAGGTTGTGCTGAAGAATTTGGAGGTAATCCTCCTTTTTCATTGTCCCATTTACTCTCTCTAAAGCACCAGTTCCATTGGCAGCAAAACAGGCCCAGAGCATAATACTACCACCACCATGCTTAAGGGTAGGGATGGTGTTCATGGAATTAAAGGCCTCACATTTTCTCCTCCAAACATTTTGCTGGATATTGTGGCCAAACAGCTACATTTTTGTTTCATCTGACCACAGAACTTTCCTCCAGAAGATCTTATCTTTGTCCATGTGATGAAATTGGTGTATTTCAAATAATTAATCGCGAAAAACGTGATAATTTGATAGTATAACCATGAAATCACAAAATACATTCTTGAAGTATTTAATTGTGTAGTGATGATGAATTTTGAGAACCGCTGCTGTCATACGGACGATGCCCGGTGCAATGCATCTTGGTTATCTACCAGCATGCATATTTAGTTTGATTCTAAAAGTTTCCCTTCGCTGAAGGACGACAACAAATGAGTACATACGAGCCTGCAGAGAATGAGGCTGAAGGATGAAGACTCCAGTTATAGACGTACAAAAGGTCACGGGGCTTTTGCTCAATGACCGATGGATGGCTGTATCTACAGCTCATTCCATTTCTCAGCATCACTCCATCGCTCTCTGGGATCACGGGCCTCAGCCCCTTGCGCCGTGATGGTAGAGGTTACCATGGAAACGCGGTGGTCTTGTGGCCCTGGATGCGCCCGCACACACGAGCGCGCTCGCTCCTCTCTCCCTCGATCTCTTCCCGCCGCTCCATGCATACATATTTGGAGCTACAGGTGCCCCCGAAAGTATCCTTGCATGAGTTTGATTGACACGCTCGAGGGGCAGCGGATCACAATTAGTGATGTGGCTAATTTCCCACAATGCCCTGCAGCCACTGGGCACTCGCTGCCCCAGCTTGCCAGCGCATCCATATTTATGACTGGTTTGATGAATATGCAGAGGGTAAAGTGGCAGTATGCAGGTGAAGAAGTGGCGGCCAATCAGAGGCGGCCAAGGCTGGGGTTAGCTGCCACTTTAACGCATCAAGTTAAGCCAACTTAATTAATAGGACTTGCTTATTTCTATTATCCTGCTTTAATGAAATTAAAGCTATAATGCCGAGGATTACATCAAGTCAGGGTCTCCTTTTAATTTCAAAAATATATCTTCTGTTTGCTTTAAAATCCCCCATAATTCCATTATCATACCTTGCGTTAATCCTTAAAATAACCTCAGTTTTAGCTTAATCTTGTTTTTGTTTGTCAGTGGTTTTAAACCGCTCTATACGTCTTGGATAACAAATTAAATTGAGTGTTTTTGAGCCCAAATTTTTTTTAACACATAATGTACATTAAAATGGTCAGTTCCAGGGTCAACATTTCATCCATTCATCAGGGGTGTCCAAACTTTTTCCATTGAGGGCCGCACACGGAAAAATTTAAGCATGCGGGGGCCATTTTGATATTTTTAATTTTCAAACTTTAACAAAATATATGGATTTTTTTTTTTTTTAACCTTTAGGGCTCCCGGGGACCATAAGGGGTTTCAGTCATTAAATTGTTAAAAATAAGTCAAATTATTATTATTATTTTTTATTTAACGCTTACAGTAAATCTCTATATCAACTTGAGGTTGATATAAAGTAAAAAAAAAAAAAAAGGTTTTATGCCTTTTCTGTCAAAGACAACTTTGTTTTTTATAGTAAAACTGAAATATGCAGTATTTAGTAATTAGAGCCCTAAAAGATCAATAATGCAGGACACCATTGATTTTAATTCTTTAATATTTTTGAGTAATCACAGTGAAAAGTTAAATAAAATCCTACTAAATATATTTGGGATCCAAAAGGTCCCCCACTCATAAAGTGATACATTTTTATTAGTTTTTTTTTTACTTTTAACACTTAAATTACGAGATCAACTTCAGATATATCTGTCGATTTTACATTTGAACTATTATTTTGTTTGTATTATGCTCTTTTGTCAAATAAAACTTTGATGTTTTTTTATGGCAACCACACAATATATGCAATATTTTTTCCACATAAAACATTTTAAAGTGATATTTTTTAAGTAATAATTCATTATAACATAGATTTTTAGTCTTTTTTTTTTTAGCAATGGCAAAAAAAAGAAAAATAAACAAAGACAAAAGAAAAAAAACAGCCTGCATGGCAGCTTTGTGTCAACATTGCAACTTTTCTTGTTAGATTTCACCTCATTCCACTTTTTTTAAATGTTTTTTTAAATTTTTGCAATATACTCAATTTTGAAATTTTTGCAGAATGTGTGGCGGGCCGGTAAACAATTAGCTGCGGGCCGCAAATGGCCCCCGGGCCGCACTTTGGACACCCCTGATTTATGTATTCATCTGTGCGCTGCACTGGGCGCGCGCCACTCCGGCTGCAGCAAGCAGCTGCATTCAATCATCAGCAATCAACACACCTGTCGCTGATGAGAAGACCTACCTTCTTAAGCCAGCGCAACCTGCTATCCTGTGCCAGAACGTAGTGATCTGTTCCCGTACACAACCTTCCTCCGTTCCCGCATTACGAGCTGTGTGTCTCGTCTTCCTGTGTTCCCCTCTGGTTCTCTTGCTACCCCTTTTGGATCTCGACCTCCCGCCTGGACACAGACTTTGACGCCTCGCTATTCTCCCCGACTTCCTGCCTGTTCTCACGGACCTCCGAACCAGCCATGCCCCTCTTCCGCCTCTCGCTCAACACTTCTGGTAACACAATACAGTTAATTTTCCACACATAGTCACACATCACACAAATAGTTAGGATTATTAACACAGTTTATTTATTATATATATATATTAAATATATACACTACCGTTCAAAAGTTTGGGGTCACCCAAACAATTTTGTGGAATAGCTTTCATTTCTAAGAACAAGAATAGACTGTCGAGTTTCAGATGAAAGTTCTCTTTTTCTGGCCATTTTGAGCGTTTAATTGACCCCACAAATGTGATGCTCCAGAAACTCAATCTGCTCAAAGGAAGGTCAGTTTTGTAGCTTCTGTTACGAGCTGAACTGTTTTCAGATGTGTGAACATGATTGCACAAGAGTTTTCTAATCATCAATTAGTCTTCTGAGCCAATGAGCAAACACATTGTACCATTAGAACACTGGAGTGATAGTTGCTGGAAATGGGCCTCTATACACCTATGTAGATATTGCACCAAAAACCAGACATTTGCAGCTAGAATAGTCATTTACCACATTAGCAATGTATAGAGTGTATTTCTTTAAAGTTAAGACTAGTTTAAAGTTATCTTCATTGAAAAGTACAGTGCTTTTCCTTCAAAAATAAGGACATTTCAATGTGACCCCAAATGCTGTCTGTGCCGTCTTCTTCCCCTGTACAAACCGTAATAAAAGCCCTGTTTAGCTCTATAGGTAATGTTGTGTGAAAAAACATAAATCACTATGAGTAAATAGGTCTAACATAAATCAAAATGACTCAACCGTAGACACATGACATAGCAAACAACTTAATTCGCAATATTAATTGTCAAATGTGTGTACAAAAAAAAATCAAGCATTATGTTTCAAGGTAAAACATTAACTACCCCTAGGTCGGGGGTCAGCAACCCGTGGCTCTCTGGAGCATTTTTGGTTGAGGACAAACATGACACAAACCTTCCCAATTGTTAGAAAGCCCACTGTTTAATATTTTTGTGTGTATGCTTCACTGATGAGTATTTGGTGAACATCGTTTTGTCCTACTAATTTCGGCGGTTCTTGAACTCACCATAGTGTGGACTGTGACGCAACAGTTTGTTTACATGTCAAATCTTCCACTCTTTCTTTGTCTCATTTTGTCCACCAAGCGTTTTATACTGTACGTGAATGCACAAAGGTGCGCTTTGTTGTTGCTATTGACTTGTTGGAGTGATAATCAGGCATATTTGGTCACTGCATGAGTGCAAGCTAATCAATGCTAACATACTATTTAGGCTAGCTGTATGTACATATTGCATCATTATTCCTCCTTTGTAGGTATATTTGAGCTCATTTAATATCCTTTGCTTTTAGTTTTGCATGTCTCATGACACATTATCTGTATGTAATATTGGCTGCATTTCTGATAGTTGTTTGTGTGCCATGTTGTTCCAGACCACAGCAAACATTACCTAGCTTGCCAAAGATTGTAATATGTATATTAAAAGAAGAGAGCCTGCCGCTTCATTTAACTTGGACACACACATCTATACCTTTGGCCATTAAGAGCTAGTAATTTCCAGGAGTTATCTCACCTTCTGAATAGCCTTTAATGTACTAATGGTTTCTAACGTTGTAAAAATGTGTTGAATAAATATTAAATTTCAACATTTCTGTCAAGGAAGATTTGCTTCAGCCCGCAACACATAGTCATTTTGATAGTAGGCTATTATAGCTAATATAGACACTTACCTCATGTGTTGCCTTCATTATAAGTCTTATATACAGCTTTTCATTTTTTGCGGCTCCAGACAGATTTATTTTTTGTATTTTTGTTCCAATATGGCTCTTTCAACGTTTTGGGTTGCCGACCCCTGTGCTAGGTGCACAGTTGTCGTAGCCACATTTCCTTGTATGTGAACTAAATTAATATATATTAATGATTCTTTACTGGGTGAGTAAAGCAGTTAAAAATAACACTCGACAATAAGACTGGATAAAACTAAAATACTTAATATAATTCCTCACACTTGGACACTTAGCGTCGGTGTAACGAACACACAATAGCTTCAGGTGAGTCAACCATTACCATTTGTAGCTATCAGCCAAGTATTAAATAAGTGCCATATATTACTGCTAAATAAAACAAAAATACATAGAAATTACTCACACTTGGACACATAGTGTCAGTGTAACAGACATACAATATCTTGAGGTAAGTCAACCATTAATATTCCTAATTATCACCCAAGTATTAAAGGCCTACTGAAACCCACTACTACCGACCACGCAGTCTGATAGTTTATATATCAATGATGAAATCGTAACATTGCAACACATGCCAATACGGCCGGGTTAACTTATAAAGTGCAATTTTAAATTTCCAGCGAAACTTCCGGTTGAAAACGTCTAAGTATGATGATGTATGCGCGTGACGTCAATGGTTGAAACGGAAGTATTCGGACACCATTGAATCCAATACAAAAAGCTCTGTTTTCATCGCAAAATTCCACAATATTCTGGACATCTGTGTTGGTGAATCTTTTGCAATTTGTTTAATGAACAATGAAGACTGCAAAGAAGAAAGCTGTAGGTGGGATCGGTGTATTAGCGGCTGGCTGCAGCAACACAACCAGGAGGACTTTGACTTGGATAGCAGACGCGCTATCCGACGTTAGCCGCCGACCGCATCAATGATCGGGTGAAGTCCTTCGTCGCTCCTTCGATTGCTGGAACGCAGGTGAGCACGGGTGTTGATGATCAGATGAGGGCTGGCTGGCGTAGGTGGATAGCTAATGTTTTTAGCATAGCTCTGTGAGGTCCCGTAGCTAAGTTAGCTTCAATGGCGTCGTTAGCAACAGCATTGTTAAGCTTCGCCAGGCTGGAAAGCATTAACCGTGTAGTTATAGGTCCATGGTTTAATAGTATTGTTGATTTTCTGTCTATCCTTCCAGTCAGGGGTTTATTTATTTTGTTTCTATCTGCAGTTAAGCCCGATGCTATCACGTTAGCTTCGTAGCTAAAGTGCTTTGCCGATGTATTGTCGTGGAGATAAAAGTCACTGTGAATGTCCATTTCTTGTTCTCGACTCTCATTTTCAAGAGGATATAGTATCCGAGGTGGTTGAAAATACAAATCCGTGATCCACAATAGAAAAAGGAGAGAGTGTGGAATCCAATGAGCCCTTGTACCTAAGTTACGGTCAGAGCGAAAAAAGATACGTCCTGCACTGCATTCTAGTCCTTCACTCTCACGTTCCTCATCCACGAATCTTTCATCCTGGCTCAAATCAATGGGGTAATCGTCGCTTTCTCGGTCCGAATCGCTCTCGCTGCTGGTGTAAACAATGGGGAAATGTGAGGAGCCTTTCAACCTGCGACGTCACGCTACTTCCGGTACAGGCAAGGCTTTTTTTTATCAGCGACCAAAAGTTGCGAACTTTATCGTCGATGTTCTCTACTAAATCCTTTCAGCAAAAATATGGCAATATCGCGAAATGATCAAGTATGACACATAGAATAGATCTGCTATCCCCGTTTAAATTTAAAAAAATTAATTTCAGTAGGCCTTTAAACAAATAGGAGCCATATATTATTGATAAATAAAACTAAAATACATTAAAAATACTCACACTTTACCATTAATATTCCTAACTATCATCCAAGTTTAAAACAAATAAGTGCCATATATTACACACAAATTAAACTAATATCGCTTAAAGTTTCTCACACTTGGACACATAGTTGGTGTAGCGGACATACAATGGTTTAAGGTGTCTCAATCATTAATATTCCTAATTATCATCCAAATGTAAAACAAATAAGTGCCATAAATGACTACTAAATAAAACTAAAATAGATTAAAGTTAATCCCACTTGGACACATAACGTCAGTGTAGCAGACATACATAGTTTAAGGTGACGTAACTTTTAATACTCCAAACTATCATCCAAGTATAAAGTAATAAGTGCCATATATTACCACTAAATACAACTAAAATACATTACAATTACTCTCACTTGGACACATAGTGACATACAATAGTTTAAAGTGATATAATCAATAACATTCCTAATCATCAAAGTGTAAAACAAATAAGTGAAAAAGGTTACCATTAAATAAAACTCAAATAAATTCAAGTTACTCTCACTTGAACACATAGCTTCAGTGTAGCGAACATACTGTAAGAAAACATTAAACACATCTGCTCAAACTAACAAAAACTAAAAATGAAAAATGTCTATATGAAAAGATGTTTAAACTTTTTTTTGAACAAATTGAGTTAGATTTGATGCATTTTTTTTTTACTAAAACAAATCAAGGGCAAATACATTTTTAATAATTTATTGTTTAGTGCAAAATAACACATTTAACATAATTAAACATACTATTGTATGCTGTTAACTAAGTCTTATTGTACAAGGGTTATGTTATTTTTACACTTGTATGTCAGTCAGGGCCGCCCTGGCTAATTTGGGGCCCTAAACAGAATTGTATTTTGTAGGACCCTGCCCCTTTACAAAAATAGTTCACACTTTATTTATGTGGATTATAAATTCTATTTTTTATAACAAACTTTAATTTAATTTCATGCATATACTAAACCTAATTTAATGGGGGGGAAAATATCTAATATATTTTGAGTGCAAAATAACACATTTAACATAGTTCAAACATACATTTGCATATCTTCAAGCGTTTAAAAAATATATATATTCTTTTTTCCCCGGTCCTAAATCAATTCATAATGAAAAAATATATATTTTTGGAACAAATATACAGAATTTATTTTTGAAAAACTGTTTTTAGGCCAGGGGTTCCTAACCTTTTTGGACCCTGGGGCTCAACGTTTCCACTACAGAGGGGCCCAGGACCCACAAAAATATTAACACTGAATTAGTAATCTTACTCCTAATTTTAATCGTATTCAATAAATACATACACTACCGTTCAAAAGTTTGGGGTCACCCAAACAATTTTGTGGAATAGCCTTCATTTCTAAGAACAAGAATAGACTGTCGAGTTTCAGATGAAAGTTCTCTTTTTCTGGCCATTTTGAGCGTTTAATTGACCCCACAAATGTGATGCTCCAGAAACTCAATCTGCTCAAAGGAAGGTCAGTTTTGTAGCTTCTCTAACGAGCTAAACTGTTTTCAGATGTGTGAACATGATTGCACAAGGGTTTTCTAATCATCAATTAGCCTTCTGAGCCAATGAGCAAACACATTGTACCATTAGAACACTGGAGTGATAGTTGCTGGAAATGGGCCTCTATACACCTATGTAGATATTGCACCAAAAACCAGACATTTGCAGCTAGAATAGTCATTTACCACATTAGCAATGTATAGAGTGTATTTCTTTAAAGTTAAGACTAGTTTAAAGTTATCTTCATTGAAAAAGTACAGTGCTTTTCCTTCAAAAATAAGGACATTTACATGTGACCCCAAACTTTTGAACGGTAGTGTATATCTAACCTACTTACAGTTTAACAGGATACAACTTGTCTAGTGATAGGAAAGCATGTGCTAATCACAGAGATTATCATTAGGGCTTAGGTCAGGCTGATCACAAAATAAATACCAATAAAATATACTGCAAAAGAAGGGCCCCAAAAAAACTGATGAAAAATAAATTTACATACAATTACACAGTGCTAAAATAAATGCATTCTAACTAAATGAATAATAAATAGTATTAGTATATATAAACATAAGAAAATTAGGTCCAAACGAGAGGGATAAGCAGTAGAAAACGGATGGATGGATGAAAATACAAGCTTCACCACTTTAGTCATAATTTTTTGCGCTTAAGAAACTTCTCTATGACTTTATCTCCAGACTTCTTCTGTTTGTCTGGCATTGTCATTATGGTGGAATGTGGAAGGTGGAATGCAAGTGGTGGAAAAGTGTATTACAACTGAGAACTGCTGCGGCGACCCAACAATTAAGAAATACTGCAATAAGGCATGAGTGATTTTAATCCATCTTAGTTTTATTGATCACTAACATGTTGAGAATGGCATCTTCAGGTATGTGACACCTCCGTCGTGCACAATTGTAATCTATTTTACGTTCATTCATTCTTCATCTATCCTCACATTTTTTTACACTTATACTTAATAGTGTTGAGAATAATAGTTGAGTTGCTTCAGCTAAAAAAAAAATGGTTTGATACTAATAAGTTATTGGCGAATTTGGTAGAGTGGCCGTGCCAGCAATCGGAGGGTTGCTGGTTACTGGGGTTCGATCCCCACCTTCTACCATCCTAGTCACGTCCGTTGTGTCCTTGGGCAAGACACTTCACCCTTGCTCCTGATGGCTGCTGGTTAGCGCCTTGCATGGCAGCTCCCGCCATCAGTGTGTGAATGTGTGTGTGAATGGGTGAATGTGGAAATACTGTCAAAGCACTTTGAGTACCTTGAAGGTAGAAAAGCGCTATACAAGTATAACCCATTTATCATTTATATTAAATGATAAGAAAACCAAATTTATGGTGTTTAGTAATGCAAGAAGGACAAATTGTGAAGCAAAATTAAAACTAAATGATAAGAAAACCAAATTTATGGTGTTTAGTAATGCAAGGACAAATTGTGAAGCAAAATTAAAATTAAATCAAGTGGAAATTGACAGAGTATAAATTATTGGGAATAATAATTGATCATAAATTATGTTGGAAACTGCAGATTGAATATATTAAGGGGAAAATATCCAAATCCATTGCTATTCTTTATAAAGTAAGACACATGCTGAATAAGAAATGTCTGCATATGTTATCTTATTATTTTGTAATTTTATTTTATATCTAACATATTGTGTTGAAGTATGGAAAAATGTTTATAAAACAAACATAGACCCAATAATTAAACTTAAAAAAAGGGTAATTAGAATAATACACAAAGTGAGCTCCTATGAACCTACCAATCCATTATTCTTCAATTCTAATGTGTTAAAATGTTCAGATACTGTGTTTTTAAAAACAATGGAAATTGTGTTTTGAGTAAAGAACAACAGCCTTCCAGCTTGTATTCTTAGGTTATTTAAATTAAGAGGAGAAAACTATCATTTACGTGGATATTGATTTTTGAAATATATAAAGTAAGAACGAATATAAAATACTAATGTATTTCAGTTTTAGGAGTTAAATGGTGGAACAAGCTCAGTGATGAGTTGAAGACATGTAGTTCTTTGTTAGGTTTAAGAAAGCCTTGAAAGGTGAAATAATGGACATTTATAAAATATAGCAACACTTACTTTCATCCCATTGATTTTTTTTAAACATTAATGTTCCAGGCAATCTAATTTTCAGTGACTGTATAAGATAGGCAAATATAAGCCTCGGCTTCAGCCTATTCCTTTTTCTGTCATTCTTTTTCTTTTTGTGTGTGTATGTGTATGATTGTTAATATGTATCATCTGTGCTGTTAAATTAAACACACAAAATGGTTGATTATATGACCGAAATAAAGTCATTTCATTTCAACTAATTTAATTTCATATATTAATGTTAATGATGTTCAATTCTATGGTTATCATCATCATATTTGCCTGTTTTTGTTTCATTGAGGTATAGTCGTGGTCAAAAGAACATAATGTCATGGCTGTCTTGAGTTTCCAATCATTTCTACAACTTTTGTTTTTTGTGATAGAGTGATTGGAGCACATACTTGTTTGTCACAAAAAACATTCATGAAGTTTGGTTCTTTTATGAATTTATTATGGGTCTACTGGAAATGTGACCAAATCTGCTGGGTCAAAAGTATACATACAGCAATGTTAATATTTGCTTACATGTCCCTTGGCAAGTTTCACTGCAATAAGGTGCTTTTGGTAGCCATCCACAAGCTTCTGGTTGAATTTTTGACCACTCCTCTTGACAAAATTGGTGCAGTTCAGCTAAATGTGTTGGATTTCTGACATGGACTTGTTTCTTCAGCATTGTCCACACGTTTAAGTCAGGACTTTGGGAAGACCATTCTAAAACATTAATTCTAGCCTGATTTAGCCATTCCTTTACCACTTTTGACGTGTGTTTGGGGTCATTGTCCTGTTGGAACACTTAACTGCGCCCAAGACCCAACCTCCGGGCTATTGATTTTAGGTTGTCCTGAAGAATTTGGAGGTAATCCTCCTTTTTCATTGTCCCATTTACTCCCTGTAAAGCACCAGTTCCATTGGCAGCAAAACAGGCCCAGAGCATAATACTACCACCACCATGCTTGACAGTAGGTGTGGTGTTCCTGGGATTAAAGGCCTCACTTTTTCTCCTCCAAACATATCGCTGGGTATTGTGGCCAAACAGCTCAATTTGTGTTTCATCTGACATCACATGGACAAAGATAAGACCTTCTGGAGGAAAGTTCTGTGGTCAGATGAAACAAAAATTGAGCTGTTTGGCCACAATACCCAGCAATATGTTTCGAGGAGAAAAGGTGAGGTCTTTAATCCCAGGAAGACCATTCCTACTGTCATGCATGGTGGTGGTAGTATAATGCTCTGGGCCTGTTTTGCTGCCAATGGAACTGATGCTTTACAGAGAGTAAATGGGACAATGAAAAAGGAGGATTTCCTCGAAATTCTTCAGGACCACCTAAAATCATCAGCCCGGAGGTTGGGTCTTGGGCGCAGTTGGGTGTTCCAACGGGACAATGACCCCAAACACACGTCAAAAGTGGTAAAGGAATGGCTAAATCAGGCTAGAGTTAAGGTTTTAGAATGGTCTTCCCAAAGTCCTGACTTAAACATGTGGACAATGCTGAAGAAACAAGTCCATGTCAGAAAACCATAGCTGAACTGCACCAATTTTGTCAAGAGGAGTGGTCAAAAATTCAACCAGAAGCTTGCCAGAAGCTTGTGGATGGCTACCAAAATCGCCTTATTGCAGTGAAACTTGCCTAGGGACATGTAAGCAAATATTAACATTGCTGTATGTATACTTTTGACCCAGCAGATTTGGTCACATGTTCTGTAGACCCATAATAAATTCATAAAAGAACCAAACTTCATGAATGTGTTTTGTGACCAACAAGTATGTGCTCCAATCACTCTATCATAAAAAAAAAGTTGTAGAAATTATTGGAAACTCAAGACAGCCATGACATTATGTTCTTTACAAGTGTATGTAAACTTTTGGCCACGACTGTAGGTCTCACTGTACAGTGAATCCAAATCCTAAAACACTCCAGAAATAGTGCTGGGTCGGGTCTTGCAGTAAAATGTTGGACATTGTACTTCTAGTTCTTACAACATCGTACGTCTTGTTATGAATGTCATCCCTAGTGTTTTCACCTGCGTATGGAAACACACACACACACACACACTCACACACACACACACACACACATAAGGCCACTTTGGGAGCTGTGAGGGGGAAAAAACCAAAGCAGACAGATCAGAGCCGAGATATAATCAAGCCTGAGTTCTGAGGAAGAAGCATTTCGCTCCTTCCTTCGAGTCCTTCCTACCTCCTCTCATCTCCATAGCATCACACTTGTGTGTCAGTGTGTGTGTGTGTGTGTGTGTGTGTGTGTGCGTGTGCGGCGTCTGCTGGTTCAGTTCAGGGTTCCTGGAGACAAACCGACAGCCGGTGCTGCAGGTCCAGTCTCTAACTCACATGGAGGTAGTGCTCCTGTGCAGAGTTCAGCTAAAGCAGAAGCTTTCTTACTAGGTGTGTGTGTGTGTGTGTGTGTGTGTGTGTGTGTGTGTGTGTGTGTGTGTGTGTGTGTGTGTGTGTGTGTGTGTGTGTGTGTGTGTGTGTGTGTGTGTGTGTGTGTGTGTGTGTGCCTGTAGGTGTTATTGAGAAGCACAGCTCTCCCCAGAGAGATCCTCCATTAATTGTGAAGTGAAGGAGCCCGAGGGCGACACCAGGGACCTCCATTAAACACAGACAGCCAACTGACAACCTCACTCTCTCTCCTCCCTACTTTCCCCGTTTCCCTCACCCGCCCTCCTCCCCTCATTTATCCTCTAAAATTCAAATTCGCATTCAAATTTAAACAAGGCTCATTGGCATGAAAGGAGCAACCTCCTAATGGCAAAGTAAAAGCGCACAAAAGAAAAAGAAAAAAAAAAAAAATAGTTGACTCTGGGAGGCTGCAAACAAAGAAAAAAGAGCGGCACCTGAATGCATCACTCCATGTTATTTGTCTTAATCTGATTTGGATGTGCAACTTTTTCCCAATTAGACTCTGGAAACACTTTTTTTTTTTAATATATGACTTATTTCCCAGCATGGCCGACTAATGAGACTGACTAATGGTGCCCTATGTGCCTCAGGATGCCTAAAGTTCTAGTTTCTTGTCCCTATAGTGCAGCAATACGGCCATTTTTATTGGAATAAATTCATTATTTTGTGTGTGTGTGTGTGTGTGTGTGTGTGTGTGTGTGTGTGTGTGTGTGTGTGTGTGTGTGTGTGTGTGTGTGTGTGTGTGTGTGTGTGTGTGTGTGTGTGTGTGTGTGTGTGTGTAAGAGAAAGGGGGAAGTGAGGACGCCTGGCCGCTAGAGGGAGCACTAGTAGTGTGAAAGGCCTACTCACCCCTCAATTGTCTCACACACACACACACACACACACAGTACAGTATGTGAGCATACTATTATGAACACATACCTATTAGAATCCACCTTAACTGATCATCAATGACTGTACTATGAGAAACCCAGACACACAAAAAATACACACTGCACTCCCACGCACACACACACACAAACACACACACACACGGCCTTATACACATTCGCTATAGCAGATGTTAAGGATTAGTGTGTGTATGCGCGTAGCCTCGGGCAATGTTGAACAATGCATTATTCCTGAGTGCACCAGTTAAGGGGGCACTCCGTCGCCGTGGTAACCAACTCGGCTCTGATGTAAACACGGGGGGGTAGTTGGACTACAGAGGTAGGTGTGCACCCCTAAATTACACGCCGGGTGAGAATTGTGCCTGTGAGGGTCAACGGGATGACTTTCACCCCCTGGAAAACTGGGGTATTGATTACCCCCCCCCCTAAGAAATTAATCTTCTCCTGTTAAATACGCACAATATGCTTTTCTAGGCTGCAGGAAAAAATCATCTTTTAACCACTGCTATATATAAGATATCCAAGTTTTTGCAACATTTTTTTATCCTATGTATATGACTTCAACAAACTGTAATAAATGTGTTAGCATCCTCACAAGAAATCAAGGTGGTGTCAGTCATGTTGGCGAGATAAAAAATGAAGCTACTTTAAAGGCCTACTGAAATGATTTTTTTTTTATTTAAACAGGGATAGCAGATCCATTCTATGTGTCATACTTGATCATTTCGCGATATTGCCATATTTTTGCTGAAAGGATTTAGTAGAGAACATCGACGATAAAGTTTGCAACTTTTGGTTGCTGATAAAAAAAGCCTTGCCTGTACCGGAAGTAGCGTGACGTCACAGGTTGAAAGGCTCCTCACATTTCCCCATTGTTTACACCAGCAGCGAGAGCGATTCGGACCGAGAAGGCGACGATTACCCCATTAATTTGAGCCAGGATGAAAGATTTGTGGATAAGAAACGTGAGAGTGAAGGACTAGAGTGCAGTGCAGGACGCATCTTTTTTCGCTCTGACCGTAACTTAGGTACAAGCTGGCTCATTGGATTCCACACTCTCTCCTTTTTCTATTGTGGATCACGGATTTGTATTTTAAACCACCTCGGATACTATATCATCTTGGAAATGAGAGTCGAGAACGTGAAATGGACATTCCCAGTGACTTTTATCTCCACGACAATACATCAGCGAAGCACTTTAGCTACGGAGCTAACGTGATAGCATCGGGCTTAACTGCAGATAGAAACAAAATAAATAAACCCCTGACTGGAAGGATAGACAGAAAATCAACAATACTATTAAACCATGGACCTGTAAATACACGGTTAATGCTTTCCAGCCTGGCGAAACTTAACAATGTTGTTGCTAACAACGCCATTGAAGCTAACTTAGCTACGGGACCTTACAGAGCTATGCTAAAAACATTAGCTATCCACCTACGCCAGCCAGCCCTCATCTGCTCATCAACACCCGTGCTCACCTGCGTTCCAGCGATCGACGGAGCGACGAAGGACTTCACCCGATCATCGATGCGGTCGGCGGCTAGCGTCGGATAGCGCGTCTGCTATCCAAGTCAAAGTCCTCCTGGTTGTGTTGCTGCAGCCAGCCGCTAATACACCGATCCCACCTACAGCTTACTTCTTTGCAGTCTTCATTGTTCATTAAACAAATTGCAAAAGATTCACCAACACAGATGTCCAGAACACTGTGGAATTTCGCGATTAAAACAGAGCTTTTTGTATTGGATTCAATGGTGTCCGAATACTTCCGTTTCAACCATTGACGTCACGCGCATACGTCATCATACATAGACGTTTTCAACCGGAAGTTTCGCGGGAAATTTAAAATTGCACTTTATAAGTTAACCCGGTCGTATTGGCATGTGTTGCAATGTTAAGATGTCATCATTGATATATAAACTATCAGACTGCGTGGTCGGTAGTAGTGGGTTTCAGTAGGCCTTTAATGACATCACTGGTGCATGGATTTAAAGGGGACTGCTCTTTTTTGGGGGGAATTTTGCTTATCATTTACAATCCTTATGTGAGATGAGCACACGTATGTATTTCTTTTTTTAAGCATTCTAAATCAGGGGTGTCAAACTAATTTTCATTAAGTGGCCACATCACAGTTATGGCTACTCTCAGAGGGCCGCATTTAATAGTGAGTAATAAATGAATATTAATATATAAGGTCGATATTATTACACAATTGCGTATGCATTTGATCATTATATTTTTTAAACTTTTTTTTTTTAATGTAAGAAGAAGAAGACGTTTTTTTGTTGTTTTTAACAGCATACTACTGGAAAAAGGGTACCACCATATTTTACGGTCAAATTCTGGTGACAGAGTGGATGTTTTTTTACTGTAAAATCCATGGCTGTTGCGTTTTTAAATACCACTGTTTTCTCTTTTTTTTTTTCAAATATATAGTTATTTTTTTTAAATGTTCAATTAAATGGCCTATTTGCTTTGAAATCATTCGTCAGATATTTATTTTTATTCTAACAAAAAAATTTGTAATGTATGATAATATAATATTTGTTTCAATATTAAGAAACACAAAACGGTTCATTATTATTACAGGTTATAACTACTTTCCAACCTAAACTCATACACATGTAACAAAATATTACATTGTTAATGTGAAAAACATTATAGTTACAGATTCATACAGATATTTGAGCATCTATTTTTATTGTAGGAAAGGAAAATGTAATGTGTTACTTCATATATGATGGAATAAAAAAAAATGCAATTTCATGTATTTTTTTCGGTCAAAATGAAAAGAACAAATACATTTAAAGTACTTTATTCCAGGCTTTCGCGGGCCACATTAAATGATGTGGCGGGCCTTGGGTTTGACACCTCTGTTCTAAATTGTAAATAAACGCTGGCAAAAGTCAGCTGACGATGTAGTCCAGGGGTGGGCAATTAATTTTTACCGGGGGCCGCATGAGCAACCCGAGCACTGCTGGAGGGCCACACCGACAATATTTCAATTAAATTTTGCTCAAATTATTTTTTATATACCGTAAGATAAATAATAATAATAATAGTAATATTTTCATTTAACCTAACTTATAGTTGTACAAAAGCAGATGGCTTTTGATGGTTTTATTTTTAACACTTTCTTACACAACACTTCCTGATGTATAATACAATGCAAAAATTTCAATTTCTGTCACTTTATCCTGCATCCTCTTTGTTGTGAACGTAGTACGCCTGTAAGGTGATTGGCGAAGAAGGAGGAAGCGTTGCTGTTGCGGAAATGAGGAGTGAGGATAGACGTGTGTGCGGAAAGAACGAGATAAGTTGAGCTGTGATAGTATAGGTTGCTCAATAAATGTTTAAAAAGAGCATCAGACTTGGTGTGCACTTCTTCTGGACGCTACAATTGGTGTCAGAAGTGGGATGAAATGCCTCCCAGTTCGCCTTACCATCAAACCTGGGAGTCTTCATTGAGGGCGGAATTCCCCCATGCCAAGCAGCATGCGCTGCACCTGTAGACACTGCCTCTCTCCTTCCTCCCTCTCTCTCTCTCTTTGCGACGAGCTCCTCACGTCCGGGATTCACACAGACATCTGCCGTCTCTGCCGGCACCTTAAGTCCCCACTCAATGTCCTTCCCCTCCCGTTCAATCTTGACAAAGTCGCCAGGAAACATCGTGGCACGTACCTCCCGATGACGTGGCAGGCTGAGCACACAAGCAGCACAGTATGCGCAAAGTTTTACTTCTGACACCAATTGTAGCGTCCAGAAGAAGTGCACACCAAGTCTGACGCTCTTTTTAAACTTTTATTGAGCAACCTATACTAACACAGCTCAACTTATCTCGTTCTTTCCACACGCACGTCTATCCTCACTCCTCATTTCCGCAACTCAAGAACAGAACATCAACTTCAGCAAGTCGTTACACTGTTCTTTAAACACAGCAACCGGTGTACCACAAATTAAGCACACGGCTTTACCTTTAATTTCTGTAAAGAAATACTTGGCAGTCCATGTCTTGTTGTAAACACGCCATTCGTCATCAACTTTTTTTTTTTTAGCATCTCGGGGATAACCGTGCATCACTTGTTGCTGTGCGCCTTCACTCACAGGTTTCACACGGACATACGCCCATAAATAACACTTTTCAAAATAAAAGCAGCACAGTTGTATTGCACGCACGACATATATGTTTTTATAAATGTGTTTTGTCATTTGTGATTGCCGCTGTTCACATTCACTCACAATCGCGCACGAGCATACGTCCACACGGAAGTAATACAAATAACGCTTTTCAAAACAAAAGCAGCACCGTTGTATTGCACACTCGAGATAGATACTTTTTAAAATGTATTTTGTAATTTATGATTGGCCTCACGCGGGCCGGACAGGGACGTACAAATGGCCGGATGTGGCCCGCGGGCCGCAGAATGCCCAAGTCTGATGTAGTCAATAAGAGTCGCTCTACAAAACATCCAAAACCTCCACCAAGGTGGTTTATACATGCTGTAGGTATATGTAATGTAGTGTTGTCTCCATACCAATATTTTGGTACCGGTACCAAAATGTATTTCGATACTTTTTGGTACTTTTCTAAATAAGGAGAACCACAAAAAAATTTCATTATTGGCTTTATTTTTTTTTTAAATCTTACGGTACATTAAACATACACTACCGTTCAAAAGATTGGGGTCACATTGAAATGTCCTTATTTTTGAAGGAAAAGCACTGTACTTTTCAATGAAGATAACTTTAAACTAGTCTTAACTGTAAAGAAATACACTCTATACATTGCTAATGTGGTAAATGACTATTCTAGCTGCAAATGTCTGGTTTTTGGTGCAATATCTACATAGGTGTATAGAGGCCCATTTCCAGCAACTATCACTCCAGTGTTCTAATGGTACAATGTGTTTGCTCATTGGCTCAGAAGGCTAATTGATGATTAGAAAACCCTTGTGCAATCATGTTCACACATCTGAAAACAGTTTAGTTCGTTACAGAAGCTACAAAACGGACCTTCCTTTGAGCAGATTGAGTTTCTGGAGCATCACATTTGTGGGGTCAATTAAACGCTCAAAATGGCCAGAAAAAGAGAACTTTCATCTGAAACTCGACAGTCTATTCTTGTTCTTAGAAATGAAGGCTATTCCACAAAATTGTTTGGGTGACCCCAAACTTTTGAACGGTAGTGTATGTTTCTTATTGCAATCGAAGAACAATTTAGTCCTTAAATAAAATAGTGAACATGCGGGGGACGGCGTGGCGCAGTTGGGAGAGTGGCCGTGCCAGCAACCTGAGGCTTCCTGGTTCAATCTCCACCTTCTACCAACCTCGTCACGTTTGTTGTGTCCTTGAGCAAGACACTTCACCCTTGCTCCTGATGGGTCGTGGTTAGGGCCTTGCAAGGCAGCTCCCGCCATCAGTGTGTGAATGTGTGTGTGAATGGGTGAATGTGGAAATAGTGTCAAAGCGCTTTGAGTACCTTGAAGGTAGAAAAGCGCTATACAAGTATAACCCATTTACCATTTACAAGACAACTTGTCTTTTAGTAGTAAATAAGAAAACAAAGGCTCCTAATTTAGTCTGCTGACATATGCAGTAACATACTGTGTCATTTATCATTCTATTTTGTCAAAATTATGAGGGACAAGCTGTAAAAATTGATTAGTAATCCACTTGTTCATTTATAATTCATAATAACAGACTGTATTTATATTATTCACATGTGAATAATGCTGTAAAATAGACTGTATTTATATTATTCACATGTAAAAAATACCTAAGTGTTTATTGTTTATTGTGAGCAAACTGTGGTGCTGAATTTCCCCCAGGGATCATTAAAGTACTTTCGATTCTATTCTATTCTATTCTATTTACTGTTAATATCTGCTTATTTTCTCTTTTAACAAGTTATATCTACAATTCTGTTAAAATGTAATAATCACTTATTCTTCTGTTGTTTGGATGCTTTACATTAGTTTTGGATGACACCACAAATTTAGGTATCGATCCGATACCAAGTAGTTACAGGATCATACATTGGTCATATTCAAAGTCCTCATGTGTCCAGGGACATATTACCTGAGTTCATAAATAAGATAAAAAAGATTTAGTATTGATAAAAAATATTGATGTAATCATAGTAGTATTGACTAAATACGCTATTGTACTTGGTATCATTACAGTAGATCATTACAATGACGTGGATGGCATTTGTTTACATTCAGGGTGCTACCTTGCTGTTAGCGGTTAGCTATTATATCCTCCTACGGTGTGTAGTGAAACATGTTTAGCTATTCCTCATCCTGCAGGGATGATACTTGTCAGAAACGTACTTTATTTGTCGCCATGGATGCGAGGATTAGTGATTTAGAAGTAGCTAAAACACTGCCGACTGCGAATGGACGTTAGCCGCTAGCTAGCTAGCCATGTCTTAAAGCACCTCTTCCTGAGGGCGTTTCAGTGTTATAACTTCACCTTTATCTTTAGTTTTTAGACCAAAATGCGTCCATTCTCCGTTTTCTGTCTACATACTGTGTCTGCTTGTCAGTACTCCGTGATTGTGCGCTGCCGAACATGCTCTTCTTCTGGTAAAACCAGCAATGTCATGACGTGACGACGCGCCGTCATGCCTGGGAACAGGTACTTTTCAAACAGAGTATAGTATTGTTTTTGATTCATTAGTACCACAATACTATACCAGTACCGGTATACCGTACAACCCTAATGTAATGTAGTAACAGGCACGTTGATGAACATGTAATATATAAATATTTTGTTCATTTTAAGCACATGGCGGCATATTAATTACTCAAACGTGTCACAACATTTGATTGTCTACTAATCACGACAGAGACAACAAATGTGTGTCCATCCGTCACATCACGTCTCACTTTTTTGTCATGTTTCCTTATTTTCTGCATTTGTTTCCTGGTCAGCGCTATTTTTTTTTGGTTCCATTTCCTGTTTGTCTGCCCGAGCACGCTTTCCCTCACCTGTTCCCCGATTGGCTTGAGCACACCTGGTTGTCATTGTCAATCAGTGTTACAAATGCCTGCCTCGCCCTTGAGTTAGGGCTCGAGGATTGTTTAGTGTTACAGGAATTAAATACTTGTCTTACCGGTTGTCCTCCTGTCTCCTGCATCTTACGAAACAATCACTTTGACTTAGACTTAGACAAACTTTAATGATCCACAAGGGAAATTGTTCAACACAGTAGCTCAGTTACAATGATGGAAAGTGTAAGGATGGAAAGGACAATGTAGGTATAAATAGACTAAAAAAGCTATAAATTTAAAAAAAAAAAAATCTAACATATATACGAATATATACATATGTGTACAGAATAATTTATATACAGATATATTATATTATGTCTATAATATATATACAATATATACCAATGACCATGTACAATATTACAGTATATACAGTATATGTGACAGCAGCAGCATAAAATAGAGAGTAGGTCCAGCAAGAAATAGAAGATAGACACTATAAACAAAGAGAAGTAGCTAACATGTCAGGTGTCAGGTAATAGGCAGATGTCATCTATTGCTGTATGGCGAGTGATTATACAGCTGGATGGAGTACGGAATGAAGGAGTTCTTGAATCGCACAGTGCGGGAAGGAAGTTGAAGGAGCCTGTTGGAGTATGAACTCCGCTGTCCCTTAATTGTCAGGTGGAGTGGGTGGGCAGGATTGTCCGTGATGGCGAGCAGTTTGTCCAGTGTCCTCCTGTCCCTCACTGGCACAAACGCCTCCAACTGCGTGCCAATAGTTTGGCCGGCTTTCCAGATCAGTTTATCAATCCGGTTTGAATCCCTTTTGCTGGCGCTGCTCCCCCAACCAACCACTGCAAAGTACAGTGCACTGGCCACAACAGACTGATAAAAGATCTCCAACAGCTTGCTGCACATATTAAAGGACCTAACTTCCTCAGGAAAAAGAGTCTGCTCATGCCCTTCTTGTAAACAGCTTTGCAGTTGTCCTTCCAGTCCAGTCTGCTGTTCAAGTGGACTCCCAGGTACTTGTACTGCTCCACTACTGCCACCTCCCGGCCCTGGATCTTGATGGGCTCCACCGGGGTCACTCTCTTCCTGAAGTCGATGACCAGCTCCTTGGTCTTGTCCACATTAAGGACCAGATGGTTCGCCTGAGACCACTCCACTAAGTCAGCGATCAGTGTCCTGTACTCCAATTCCTGTCCCTCTCCGATACACCCGACCACAGCAGAGTCGTCAGAGTATTTCTGCAGGTGGCAGGACCTGGAACTATACTGGAAGTCTGAGGTGTACAGGCTGAACAGGAAAGGAGACAGGACGGTCCCCTGTGGAACACCTACACCACTGACCACAGTATCCGACAGGGAGCTCCCCAGTCGCACAAACTGGGGCCTGTCAGGCAAGTAATCAGTGATCCAGGAGACAATGGATGAACTGACACCCATCCCGAGCAACTTGTCACTCATCAGAATTGGCTGAATGGTGTTAAAGGCACTGGAGAAATAAAAAAACATGATCCTCACAGTGCCCCTCCCACCATCCAGGTGAGAGTGAGCATGATGCAGCAGGTAGATGACAGCATCGTCCACTCCTACATGGGGCTGATATGCAAACTGTAGAGGTTCCAGGGAAGGAGCCACCAGTGGCCTCAGCTGATCCAGCACAAGTCTATCGAGGACCTTCATGACTTGGGACGTCAGGGCAACAGGTCTGAAGTCGTTCAAGCCCGATGGGATGGGCTTCTTGGGCACCGGCACTATGCAGGATGTTTTCCATAGCACTGGTATCCGTTCTAGCTTCAGGCTCAGGTTGAAGATGAAGTGCAGGATCCCAGTTAGCTGAGCAGCGCAAGTCTTCAGGACCCAGGGGTTGACTCGGTCAGGGCCTGCTGACTTAGCTGGATTTACTCTCTCCAGCTGCCTTTTTACAAGTCCAGGTGTCAGACACACCGGGCTGGCTTTCTCAGTGGGGGTGGAAGTGAGGGGGGGGGAAGAAACGGCTGTGGCAGGTAAAAGAGATGGAGTTTGTGTGTTGAAGTTCAGGGGAGGTGTGAGAACAGGAGTAGTGGGGGGAGGGCCAGTAAGGGGTGCGTTGCTAAATCTATTGAAAAACAAATTCAGCTCGTTGGCTTTATCTACACCCCCATCCAGCAGTACAGTACAATGTCTGCTCTCACTGGGATGCCGACTGATGGGATGTTGATATCTTCCTGGTAGTGATGGTCAGATGAAGCTTGGTGAGGCATTAAACCACTTAAACCAATTGGTTCGAGAATTTCTCGAAGCTTCAATGCGGGCTTTGACACAAGACACCACCTGCTGGTCAAATGTGTAATTACAAAAAGCTGTATTTTAACCCCAGAATGTGTGATGCATTGAATTGTTGCATCTTTCCTGGCTCTAGGAAAGGACAGTGACTAACAATAAATGTTTGACTGAATGGTTTTGCTGGTTAAATTAACACAAGTATAATAAAAATATGTGTTTTTAATGTATATACAGTATATTGTGTTTGTATTTTGCCAACACAGTAGAATCAAATGATAGGGCATGTTATGTAATGTTTTTCTGTCACCTTGAGATAATGGCATAAAGAGGAAGATGACAATATGATGTAACTTGGACAATGACGTACAGAATAGAGGAGATTTATTTCATTTTTATTTTTTGTTTTAAATTATTCTTTTTTTTTTTTAGACAACAACCTCTCCGTCATCCAGCAATTATCATAGTTGACCAACTTCTCGGTTTATGGCCACAAACTTCTACTATCCAGTTGAGAGGCATGATTTATAATCTAGAATTAACTTTCACCAAGTCAGAGGCGATGCAGCAGCTCACCGGCTGATGATGTCAATATAGCAACATAAGCTAGTTGCCTCTTTGTGATCAATGCATCGCTAAAAATAGTTTCTTAATATTAGCACATATAATAACATTATTGCTAATACTTGGCTAATATTCATGTCATTAGTGATGGGAAATTACAACATTTTTCCAGTTACGATTCCACTTTCGATTCCGTTTAACGATTCGGTTCCTTAATGGTTCTCTTATTGAGTCTTATTTGGAAAGAAAGAGAAAAAAATGGTTTCAATTTGTTTTAAAGGTAGCATGACCTTACAAAGCCTACAGTGAGGTTATATACATAACATTAAAGGGAAAAATGATACTAAAAAAAAATAAAAAAAAAAAATATTATTCCGTATAATTTAACAAAATGAATCATGTGCGGTGTCGTCCTTCTGTGTCACAAGGAAAAGAAAAGGCGTGCTTTGTGTGGGTGGGGGCGGAGGGTGGGGCTCCCAGACCGTAGTTGAGGGGCGCAGGGGAGACGTTCCTCCAGGGCCTATGTACTTCGGGGCTAACAACCTTCACTTTACCCGGAAGTGGGTCTTTACAGCTGAGGGTGAATGACCAGGCCGGCGGTTTGTTGCAACTTTGTGACTTTATTGGACGCAGCCATCCACCAAGCTAGAGCACGTGCACGCACTCACTGTTGCCGCTCACTCACCTCTCTCGCCCACTCACTCACTGACGTCACTCACCTCACATGCTGTCATATTTTAAAGGGCCACACACACACATACGCTACTCTCATAACAACTAACAAGACATCATGGCGAAGCCAGAAGTCGAGTTTCTTAACATGGAGACATTCTCAATACTTTTCTTTTATCGAGCACAAAGAAAATAACATTTTAGTTAAATGTAAGTTGTGTCTTGGATCAAAGACCCTATCTACTTAAAGTTAAAGTTAAAGTGCCATTATGTTGCAGCTATTTAAAATAGTTTTGTCAATTTGTTCTGGCCTGAAATAAATTGGCCCTTTGAAACATATCTTTGTCTTTGTGTGTTGTATGTAGACCACAATGCTTTGTGAGTTCAGTGATGCAAATGCATGTCAAGTTGATCAACAGATTGTATTATTCTCCAGTGCAATAACAGTACTGAAATGAAGGCTAAAAGGGCATTAATGGGAGCCTTAAAAAAAAAAGAAGAAAAAAATAAGTAACTAAATAGTTACTTTTCACAGTAACGCATTACTTTTTGGTGTAAGTAACTGAGTTAGTAACTGAGTTACTTTTGAAATAAAGTAACTAGTAACTGTAACTAGTTACTGGTTTTCAGTAACTAACCCAACACTGTTGAGGATTATGGCTTACAGTTTATGAGCTCAGTTTATGACAAATAAAGGCTTGATATTTCTCACTTTGCATGTAATAAGTTAATATCACAGATTAGTTTCACATTTGAAGTTAATTGCTGACATGAATGGACTTTTACACCATATACTATTTTTTTAGTTTCACCTGTATAATGTAATGACAGAGAAAATCTCTTGGAGGGGAAACATGCAACTTTTCTCTGACTACAATTGAACATTCACCCACGGAAAATTAGGAGTATCTATTGTAGCAAATAGATGCAAGCTTTTGACCACAAACTTAGTCGCTGCTCGGTGACATTAGTCGCTGCTCGGTGACATTAGTCTAGCGGCAGACGAGAACTGCGAACCAGTCAGAATCTGTTTCTCGCCATGCTCTTCTAAATGAGAAGACATTTATTTCAATTTAACAAATAATTAAAAAATAAATAAATAAAAAGTTCTTGTCTCTCATAAGGATTTTGAATGACGGATAAAATCCCCCAAGAAAGTGTAGTTCACCTTTATTTTGGACTGACTATCCGGTGTGCCAAGTCTTTTTCAGACATATTTTATGTAGTGTAATATAGTTTGTATAGTGTTTATTACTTTGGATGTTTACAACTGCACTGCATGGTTGCGTTATTCAGCAATATTAAAGGGACAAAATATTTGAAACACCTTCTACACCGTAGAGACGAAAATCGAAACAGTCAAAGTTTTCGGCTTCACTCTATCAAAGATTTTTTTAATGCATATTCTATGTATATTTAGCCTAACTTAGGCATTTTCAAACATTAAAATATCAACACCAGTAGTATTTTTACCCTAGATGAGACCAAACCAATCAGACCTTGCTGTTCAGTATCCTGGCCACTGATTGGCTTAGCCCCAGGCAGCATTATTATAATGGATTAATGAGTATAAATGTGACTAAATGTTATTTCATGCCAAGAGGACTTTAATGATGTTTAAAAAAAACATATCTAGACGGCCGTAAATATGTTTTTTATAATCTAGCTATAAACATTTTCGAAATTAATTTACCACAGCCAAAAACAATTAACGGCGATAAACAAAGTTTTGCTGTAGTATTTAACATCTACGTTTTGACTGATAGAACATTATTTTCTTACTATTTAGATAAAGGGTGTCAAACGTACGGTCCGGCCCGGAAACAGGTCCACGAGATGAGTTTGCTAGGTATCAAAATGAGCTGCAATATTTCACGAAAAAAATGCTGTTCAAAATAAATCCACTGGATGTTGCAACAGCAATTACGTTAGGCAAGCAAACGGTTTACTGGGGCCAAAAATCAATTCTCCCTGTATTTTGGTTTGATAAAAAGAATAAAAAAAACAAAAAACTGTTACGGTTTGCACAGGGGAAGAAGAGACGGCACAGACAACCGGGACGTTGTTTAAAGGCCTACTGAAACCTACTACTACCGACCACGCAGTCTGATAGTTTATATATCAATGATGAAATCTTAACATTGCAACACATGCCAATACGGCCGGGTTAACTTATAAAGTGACTTTTAAAACTTCCCGGGAAATATCCGGCTGAAACGTCGCGGTATGATGACGTATGCGCGTGACGAAGTCAGAGTAACGGAAGTTATGGTACCCGTAGAATCCTATACAAAAAGCTCTGTTTTCATTTCATAATTCCACAGTATTTTGGACATCTTTTGCAATTTGTTTAATGATCAATGAAGGCTGCAAAGAAGACAGTTGTAGGTGGGATCGGTGTATTAGCAGCGGACTACAGCAACACAACCAGGAGGACTTTGTTGGAGCGCTAGCCGCGCTAGCCGCGCTAGCCGCGCTAGCCGCGCTAGCCGCGCTAGCCGCGCTAGCCGCGCTAGCCGCGCTAGCCGCGCTAGCCGCGCTAGCCGCGCTAGCCGCGCCAGCCGCCGACCTCACCTTGACTTCCTACGTCTCCGGGCCGCCAAACGCATTGGGTGAAGTCCTTCGTCCTTCTGCCGATCGCTGGAACGCAGGTGAGCACGGGTGTTGATGAGTAGATGAGGGCTGGCTGGCGTAGGTGGAGAGCTAATTGTTAACCTTCGCCAGCCTGGAAAGCATTAACCGTGTATTTACATGTCCACGGTTTAATAGTATTGTTGATTTTCTATCTATCCTTCCTTTTATCCTTTATTTTTTTGTTTCTATATGCAGTTAAAGCACAATGCTATCACGTTAGCTCGTAGCTAAAGCATTTCGCCGATGTATTGTCGTGGAGATAAAAGGCACTGAATGTCCATTTTGCGTTCTCGACTCTCATTTTCAAGAGGATATAGTATCCGAGGTGGTTTAAAATACAAATCCGTGATCCACAATAAAAAAAGGAGAGTGTGGAATCCAATGAGCCAGCTTGTACCTAAGTTATGGTCAGAGCGAAAAAAGATACGTCCATCACTGTCTCTCAAGTCCTTCACTGTAACGTTCCTCATCTACGAATCTTTCATCCTCGCTCAAATTAATGGGGTAATCATCACTTTCTCGGTCCGAATCTCTCTCGCTCCATTGTAAACAATGGGGAATTGTGAGGAATACTAGCTGCTGTGACGTCACGCTACTTCCGGTACAGGCAAGGCTTTTTTTTATCAGCGAGCAAAAGTTGCGAACTTTATCGTCGATTTTCTCTATTAAATCATTTCAGCAAAAATATGGCAATATCGCGAAATGATCAAGTATGACACATAGAATGGATCTGCTATTCCCGTTTAAATAAAAAAAAATAATTTCAGTAGGCCTTTAACTCTGTTATTCATATATATATATATATATATATATATATATATATATATATATATATATATATATATATATATATATATATATATATATATATATATATATGCATATATATATATATATATATATATATATATATATATATATATATATATATATATATATATATATATATATATATATATATATCAAATCAAAACAAATCAACTTTATTTATAAAGCACATTTAAAATTTACCACAGGTGTAGCCAAAGTGCTGTACAATGGGCAGGTTAAAAGATAATACGAGAACCTAGCAAACACAACACAACACAAACAGAACACGATAAAAAATAAAGAAAATAAAGAAAATAAAGAAAATAAATAAATAAAACATAAAAACAGGTTCACAGCAGGTGTATTATAGGGCGCCATTGCAGGATGGATATCACTCAGTGTTAAAAGCCATGGAATAAAAGTATGTTTTTAAGAGAGATTTAAAAACAGGAAGAGAGGAGGCTTGTCTAACACTCAGAGGTAGGTCGTTCCAGAGCTTGGGAGCAGCAGCGGCGAAAGCTCTGTCACCTCTAAGCTTCAGCCTTGTGTCAGGGACCGTCAGTAGCAGCTGATCGGCTGATCTTAGGGATCGGGTGGGGCAGTAAGGCTGAAGGAGGTCAGAGAGATATGTTGGCGCGAGGTTGTTTAGACATTTAAAAACAAATAAAAGGAGTTTAAAGTTGATTCGGTAACGCACAGGGAGCCTGTGAAGGGACGCTAATATAGGGGTGATGTGCTCACGTCACAGACCCGCATTACACACTTAATTTATACATATAAATTAAGTGTGTAAAATCCAAACTATGTGTGTGGTGTGCGACTATGTGTGTGAATTAACCGTAGTGTGTTACAAGAAGTGTTGCGCGAGAGGCAGAAGTCCAAGAGGGGAAAGGCAGGCTCGAAGGTCCAGAGAACAGGCAGGAAGTCGGGGGAAATAGTGAGGCGTCAAAAGTCTGTGTCCAGGCGGGAGGTCGAGATCCAAGAGGCAGCCAGGGCAGCAGAAGGAATACGGGGAGACGAGACACAGCTCGTGACGCGGGGACGGAGGTCTGCTGCTGGAAGGCGACAAGGAGGACACGAGACAAGTGAACACGGCGGGGGAGAAAACACGGAGAGAGCATAGAGCTAGATATGAGTCGCTTACTGTACGGGAACAGGTTGTTACGTTCTTGCCCAGGATAGCAGGTTACGCTGGCTTAAGAAGGCAGGTCCTCTCATCAGCGACAGGTGTGTTGATTGCTGGTGATTGAATGCAGCCGCTTGCTGCAGTCAAGGTGGCGCGCCCCTGGCGCACTCTTGGAGGTGCGCCCAGGCCATGACAAAAACAGGTCCTTATCCATTATCCGAATTTATTAACGTGTTTGAAAATTGAGTGGAAAACTCTTTTCTCTATTCTTGTGGATTAGACAATGGGCAATCCTGGTCTGTGAGTGACCCGGAACAACAGAAGAAGAAGAAGAAGACGACAAAGACCAGTGTCAGTGTCGTCAAAACAAGTTTGCCGCGGTCAAGAATTCCCCTCTGTTGGTGTAATGTCCCGAGATTTGGAGAGTGACACACTTTATTGGTTCTGTATCGAGCATGTACGTCGCTCTTTTTTTTCTGTTGTGGTTCCGGGTCACTCACAGACGAGGATTCGGAAAAGAGACACTGGCATGTGCAGTCCACCACATCTCCAAACATTGAACGAGGAATAGAGAAAACAGTTTTCCACACGCTGTTTTAATTAAGACATTAATAATTTGGGAAAATGGATCGTTGTCCATTTTCCATTTTTTGTTTTTTATTATCAAACCAAAAAATCGGAAGAATTGATTTTTATATTAAATAATTTTTATAATCCAAACGAAAAAACAGATGGCTGTGACATACACGGTCCGTTCATTCTATTTCCAATTCCTAAATGCAAATCAAAAAACAAACTTCGGGCCATTTTTTCAATTTTCATTTCTGAAACAAAAGTTGGACAACTATTAAATAGCATTTTTTTAAAACGACAATAGGACTCCTGCTGAACAAAGATGTTACGGTAATGCTAAAAACATGGTAAACGCAAAGGAAAAGCTAAAATACTGCTTCCGGTTCAATTTGTCATCACACAAAACCACGCATTTTTGCATTTTGGATGAACATACTCTATATTCGATTTTTGTGTTTATCTGGAAAAATACAAATCCATAAAAAGAAAACAGCACAAAATCCAATGTTATGGCAATATTTGAATGAAAATCAACCCTTTTTGTTTGTTTTAAAATCTGCCATACATAATAAAAATCGAAAAATGGCAAATTTGCTTTTTGATGTGCGTTTCAGAATTGGAAATAGAATGAATGGAAGGTACACGGACCATACACAATGCGTATTTGATACCAAGAAGAGTTTTTATTATTTATTATCTTTTTAGTATTTTTCTCAAACCCTGATTGGCTGTGACTTAATGTTTTATTGACTTTGTAGTTACACTGAGTCTAAGTTCATTGTGTCCTTTTGTTGTGTTTTTAAAACTGCACCATAATGGTGTGACAATATCATCGTTATACACGGCCGGCCCTCTGAGGGCAGTCAAAACTGCAACGTGGCCCTCAATGAAAACCAGTTTGACACCCCTGGGTTAGAGGGTTAGGGTTGGGGTTAGTAATGGTGAATATTAGGGCTGTGAATCTTTGGGTGTCCCACGATTCGATTCAATATCGATTCTTGGGGTCACGATTCGATTCAAAATCGATTTTTTTTTATAATTCAACACGATTCTCGATTCAAAAACGATTTTTTTCCCGATTCAAAAGGATTCTCTATTCATTCAATACATAGGATTTCAGCAGGATCTACCCGGGTCTGCTGACATGCAAGCAGAGTAGTAGATTTTTGTAAAAAGCTTTTATAATTGTAAAGGACAATGTTTTATCAACTGATTGCAATAATGTAAATTTGTTTTAACTATTAAATGAACCAAAAATATGACTTATTTTATCTTTGTGAAAATATTGGACACAGTGTGTTGTCAAGCTTATGAGATGCGATGCAAGTGTAAGCCACTGTGACACTATTGTTCTTTTTTTTCTTTTTTTTTTGTAAATGTCTAATGATAATGTCAATGAGGGATTTTTAATCACTGCTATGTTGAAATTGTAACTAATATTGGTAGTGTTGTTGATAATATTCATTTTTGTTTCACTACTTTTGGTTTGTTCTGTGTCGTGTTTGTGTCTCCTCTCAATTGCTCTGTTTATTGCAGTTCTGAGTGTTGCTGGTTTTGGAATTGGATTGCATTGTTATGGTATTGCTGTGTATTGTTTTGTTGGATTGATTAATTAAAAAATAAAATAAAAATAAAAATAAAATAATAATAATGTTGTTGTTTTTTAAATCGATTTTTTAAAAATGAGAATAGATTCTGAATCGCACAACGTGAGAATGACGATTCGAATACGAATCGATTTTTTCCCACACCCCTAGTGAATATGTTCCCCATACTAAAGTGTTACCGGCTTACTGATTGTATAATAAGGCCATGCAGAATAAGGCATTAATAAGTACTTAATAAGGACTAATTAAGAGCCAATATGTTACTAATTTGCATGTTAATAAGCAACTAATTAATGAATATGTTCCCCATAATAAAGTGTTACCCAACTGCATGCCGTCGTGCGACGTTACGATGTGCTTTTCCGCACTTTATTTATCACTTTGTGACGTGAAACAAACTTGCAGGAGTGTGAAATGTAGAAACGTCATGTCCAGCACTTCATCCAGGCGCAGGCATTACTGTCTGCAAGGCACACAAGCAGAAAAGTAAGGGCGACGGGGGTTAGAATGCTCATGAGTGTGTTTAGAAGTGTGTTTGTGCGGATCCTAAACTCTCCCACCATTGGAATGGCTTCTTGTGTGTGTAAGTGTGTGTAAGTGTGTGTGTGTGTGTGACAGCTCAGATGAGGACTGGCTGCAGGCAGCTGCTTTGCTCGAGGCCACATTCAGTTCCGTCGCGCTGCATTAGTCCCCAACCAACCTGTCACCCCTAGCAAGAGAGTGATAGCACGCGGCACTCACACACACACACCTTCATTACCTCATGTACTGACGAGCATCAGGCGACAAGACAACACGCGTCTGATGGCGGCGCTCTCCTGTCCACACCAAAGCGAAGCGTTTGATGGCTCATATATATATTTGTGGGTATTTGCGCGATCCGTCAGTGTCGATATGCTAGTGAGGGCGACTAACCGGAGTTGAGTGGAGTCTTTTGTAGCGCGGGCGAGGCCCTCAGGCACAGCCCCAGACCAAGGCCCCCCTCCCCAAACACACACACACACACACACACACACACAACACATGCATATGCCCTCGGCCGCCACACCGTAGATGTGATGTGACAAGTACAGCAGGGCAGACTTTTTCCCACCGTCGCCTTTACACTGCAACAGGACGTGACCGCAAAAGTGTGCATGAGAGACTTGGGGGGGGGGGGGTGTCATCATGTCGGAGTTGGGGAAGCTCGGGACAAGGAAGTGACGCTTCATTAGTAAGGGAAGCGCTCTCACTCCACTCTATTTCCGTCGGCTTTTCCATCTCTATTACTGCCTTCCTTTCCGTTCCAGCCTGCGCTATCATTTTCTGACAGATTCTCCGGTCCTAACCCCCCCCCCCCTCCTCCACTTTGCCAGCTACGCTGCATCCCTGATGAGCTTTTAATGACCTCGCCCTAGTCAAACAGAAACCAATAGACGGGCTATGGAACTGGCCTTGAAGTTAAAGCAGCAGTAAGGAAGAAGTTAGTCAAGTTAAAGTCCCAACGATAGTCACACACACACTACGTGTGGTGAAATGACCCTCTGCATTTGACCCATCCCCTTGTTCCACCCCCTGGGAGGTGAGGGGAGCAGTGAGCAGCAGCGGTGGCCGCGCTCGGGAATCATTTGGTGATTTAACCCCCAATTCCATCCCTTGATGCTGAGTGCCAAGCAGGGAGGTAATGGGTCACATTTTTATAGTCTTTGGTATGACTCTAGCACCTCCAAAACCCTCAAATCTAAACTCCAAACATCTCAGAACAAGCTAGTCAGGTTACTTCTAGACCTCCACCCCAGATCCCACCTCACTCCTACCCACTTCTCTAAAGTGGGCTGGCTCAAGGTGGAGGACAGAGTTAAACAAGTTGCACTGAGCCTAGTCTATAAAATCCGCTACACCTCCCTGATACCGAAGTACATGTCAAACTACTTCCTTAACGTAAATGACCGCCATAACCACAACACCAGGGGGTGCTCCACTAACCACGTTAAACCCAGATTCCGAACTAACAAAGGTCTTAACTCATTCTCTTTCTATGCCACATCAATGTGGAATGCGCTCCCAACAGGTATAAAAGAAAGGGCATCTCTATCCTCCTTCAAAACCGCTATAAAAGTTCACCTCCAGGCAGCTACAACCCTAAACTAACACCCTCCCCGGATTGCTAATAATCAAATGTAAACAATCAAATGCAGATTCTTTTTCTTATGCCTTCTGATCTCTCTCTCTCTCTCTCTCTCTCTCTCTCTCTCTCTCTATGTCCACTACTTGATGTCCATATCCCCACACCCCCACCCCACCCCCCCCTCCACACTCCTGATTGTAAATAATGTAAATAATTCAATGTGATTATCTTGTGTGATGACTGTATTATGATGATAGTATATATGATAGTATATATCTGTATCATGAATCAATTTAAGTGGACCCCGACTTAAACAAGTTGAAAAACTTATTCGGGTGTTACCATTTAGTGGTCAATTGTACGGAATATGTACTTCACTGTGCAACCTACTAATAAAAGTCTCAATCAATCAATCAAACTCGGACGGGGTTTGAACTCACGACTGTTATGTTTAGGGCAGTGGTTCTTAACTTTCATATGTGCATTCACCAAACCCTTCTTTAGTGAAAAATAAAATGTTTTGGTTTTTTTCAAATTCAAGACAACGTTATATGTTTTTGGTAACACTTTAGCATGGGGAACATATTCTAAGTAATAAAGACTTAATTTAGAGTTATTTGGTTAGGGTTAGGGTTAGGGTTAGAGCAGGGATGTCCAAAGTTCGGTCCGGGGGCCATTTGCGGCCCGCAGGTCATTTTTTTAACGGCCCCACGGCCCATTTTAAAATACGATTCAAAAAATTAACAACATAAAAAGTGGTATGAAAGAGCAAACAGGTGAAATGTAACAAGAAAATGTTGCAATGTTTACTCTAATAACACAAAGCTGCCATGCAGGCTGTTTCTTTCTTTAAAAAAAAAAAATGAATGAAAATCAATGTTATTATGAATTATTGACCTATCCAAGGCTCCAATTATGTCACATTAAATATTGCACTTTGAGATATTTTTTGGGGAAAATGTTGCATATTTTGTGTTTGCCATATAAAAAATTGAGCTGTTTTTTTTTTTTTTTTAAAGAAGGGCCTAAAACGAACAAACAAAAAACATAAACAAAAATACAACTTATAATTGACGGATAGATCTGAAGTTGATCTCGAGATTATTGTGTTAAAATAAACATTAAAAAACATTTATAATTTATTTTTTAACTCTTTAATGAGTAGGACCCTTTTGGTTCCCCAATCATTTTTGTGTGATTTGTTTTTAAGTATCATCGCTCAAAAAATAATAATGAATTAAAATCAATGGTGTTATGAATTATTGACCTTTTTAAGGCTCCAATTATTATATAGTCTCAAATATTCCACTTAAAAATGTTATTGGGTGAAAATATTGCATATTTTGTGTTTTTTCTATAAAAAACAGGGTTTTCTTTGACAAAAAGATCATACGACTTAAATCTTTAAAAACGTTATATTGACAGACAGACCTAATGTTGATCTATGGATTTAAAACTTGAATAATAATAAAAATAATAATACTGAATAATTACCCATTTTTAATATTTTTTTTAACAAAACCCTTTGGGGTCCCTGGGATCAAGCCTGAGTGGAGGCCTAAATGTATACTTTTTATACATATATTGTATTGGTTTTTAAAATAAAAAAATATCAAAATGGCCCCCGCTTGCTTTGATTTTTCAGTGTGCTCTCAGTGGCAAAAGTTTGGACACCCCTGGGTTAGAGGGTTAGGGTTATAATAAGGCCATGCCGAATAAGGCATTAATAAGTACTTAATAATGACTAGTTAAGAGCCAATATGTTACTAATGTGCATGTTAATAAGCAACTAATTAATGGTGAATATGTTCCCCATACTAAAGTGTTACCATGTTTTTTTACTGGTGCATAAAATGAACCGTGCATGAACATCACCTTGTTCAAAGAGCAAAACCAATACAGTCTTAACTCACAACAAATTACACACCTGCTAATCAGTCTGACTTCTGCTGTGGCCGTATCCGTAATACGCCGATAGGGAGAAGTTTTTATTTACACGATGAGTCGGGTGTGTCTTGACCTCCGCCGAACCCCTGAGCCCGACTCACCGAACCCTAGGGTTCGATCGAACCCAGGTTAAGAACCACTGGTTTAGGGGGAGTAGACGCTAAGCGCTACGATTAACCGCTATGATTTTATTATAAATATACAGTATGAATAAATAATAACGAAACAATAACAATAAACTAGAGAATGTAGTGTGACAAAATCCAAAAGTGTGTGCGTGTGAGACTATGTGTGGAGATTAGCTGCTGTGTGCTGGGTGTTGAGCGAGAGGCGGAAGTCCCGAAGGGGAAAGGCAGGCTCGAATGTCCGTGAGGCAAGCAGGAAGTCGGGGGCTAAGCGGGGCGTAGAAGGTCCGTGTCCAAGCGGTAGGTCGTGAATCCAAAAGGGGCAGCCAGAGAACCAGAGGGGAACAACAGGGAATCACTGGTTCAAATGTAACTTAGATATTGGGTTTCACTATGTAAAGCGCTTTGAGTCACTAGAGAAAAAGCGCTATATAAATATAATTCACTTCACTTCACTTCACTTCACTTCACTTCACTTCACTTCACAGGAGAAGACGAGACGCACAGCTTGTCACATAGAACAAAGGCAGACTGGGTACTCGAACAACAGATTACATTCCGGCCCGGGATAGCAGGTTGTGCAGGCTTTTCAAGGCAGGACCTTTGATCAACTTAAGGTGTGCCGATTGCCGGTGATTGATTGCAGCAGGACTGACGCGTAGGTGCGCTCTTTGAGGCGCAATCAGCAGAGCGCACACATGAGGGGCCATTGGAATGCCCCCTGGCTGTGACAACGACCTTCCAGTCTCAGGGCGAACACTCTAACCACAAAGAAGCGTGTTAATGTGGTCCTATAGCACAGTGCTCATTACTCATCATCGGCGGTCACTCAAACGAGTATGACGATCCTCCTGGTAGGGGTGTATCCCTTTATGGAGGATGCCTGTGCGTGACCTTGTTTAACGTGGGGAGACTGGTGCACAGACAGTCACCACACGATCCCTGACAGAATCGGGTCAGGGTCCAGTGGCATGGAGTCCAAGACGACTGGGGACCCTTTTCTGCTGCAGTCTTCTTCCGCCATCGCAGCCATTGTGGTAGTTCTTAAAACTACCGTCTTCCGCCTGCTCCGCCGTTGAGGTCTTCACCGTATCCCTGGCTAAGGGGCAGTCAGGTACTAGGCCTTTGCCAGGGGCCACCTGGGGTAACAGTAGTAAAGGGGTTAACCTCCTAGTGCCCCAAGACCCCATAGAGGAGCCTCCACTGCCGGATGCACTTTAACGTCATGCCCAGGACACGCTCATTACTAACAAGAAGGTGACATGATGGTTTTAGAGCAGTGGTTCTTAACCTTGTTGGAGGTACCGAAGCCCACCAGTTTCATATGCGCATTCACCGAACCCTTCTTTAGTGAAAAATAAAAAAAAAAATTTTTCAAATTCAAGAAAAGTTATATGTTTTTTTACTGGTGCACAAAATGAACCGTGCATGAACATCACCTTGTTCAAAGAACAAAACCAACACAGTGCATGAACTCACAACAAATTACACACCATACACACATTACCATGAATTGATTAACGTGGACCCCGACTTAAACAAGTTAAGAAAACTTATTCGGGTGTTACCATTTAGTGGTCAATAGTACGGAATATGTACTGTACTGTGTAAACTGTACTGTTTCATATAATGTGTTCTCTTCCTTTGCAATCTGCTAGTAAAAGTTTCAATCAATCAATCAAAAAACCTGCAAATCAGATCGAAAATTAGAGGAAACATTGTTTGGGGGTATCCATAATACGCCGATAGGGAGAAGTTTTTATTTACACGATAATTCGGATGTGTCTATACCTCCGTGGCGGAGGCTCCGTCCGCCGAACCCCTGAGGCCGACTCACCGAACCCCTAGGGTTCGATCGAACCCAGGTTAAGAACCACTTGTTTAGAGGCACTGCAAAGTCGGGCTGTGTTGAACCATTGTTGTTATTACTGTTACGTCAGGGCTACTCAACTGGCAGGCCAAGGTTCAGTTCAAAACTTGGGAGACAAACATTTTTGCAGCAAATTCCTATAACGACTTGTTGCAAAGAGGAACTTGGACCACTGTAAACACATTGGAAGATCCTTGCGTTGACGTTTTAACCTTGCTAACCAACATAGAACACTGGAATCCAAACTTGGGATTCACAAAACTGAGGCGTTCCCCTTGAAGTCCTCTCGTTTTTATTTTTTTATTGTGAATTATGTAATGTCATGTCTCCGGCCTTGCCATCTTCTCCCGGGCTGAAGGGCGGTGCGGGTGTGTGAAAGATCAAGGATGACGGCGGTGGTTGAACGTTGAACACGCGAACATCACAACAGGTTCTGCAGCAGTGTATACCTGTCTCCCTCCCTTTATACTGAGGTGTATTAATTAACTCATATTATGTTCTACATATGGTGAATGTTCATATTCATCTTGGAGAAAGCAAACCTTCAAGTTTGAGTAAACAGTGGTATTTCAGTTTGAGCACATGATAAGATAAGGCCCCTTAGTTTGATATTCGCAGGTCAATTGGATCACTTCTCGTAGGAAAGAGGCCCTAATTGGAACTTCGGAATGCAAAAGTGATAACCATATTCTTGAGAGGAGACTACATGTCTCGCTCAAACGCCAACCTTTAAAGGCCTACTGAAATGAAATGTCCTTATTTAAACAGGGATAACAGGTCCATTCTATGTGTCATACTTGATCATTTCGCGATATTGCCATATTTTTGCTGAAAGGATTTAGTAGAGAACAACGACGATAAAGTTCGCAACTTTTGGTCGCTGATAAAAAAGTCTTGCCTGTACCGGAAGTAGCGTGACGTCACAGGTTGTGGAGCTCCTCACATCTGCACGTTGTTTACAATCATGGCCAGCAGCAGCGAGAGCGATTCGGACCGAGAAAGCGACGATTACCCCATTAATTTGAGCGAGGATGAAAGATTCGTGGATGAGGAAAGTGAGAGTGAAGGACTAGAGGGCAGTGGAAGCGATTCAGATAGGGAAGATGCTGTGAGAGGCGGATGGGACCTGATATTCAGCTGGGAATGACTAAAACAGTAAATAAACACAAGACATATATATACTCTATTAGCCACAACACAACCAGGCTTATTTTTAATATGCCACAAATTAATCCGCATAACAACACCTCCCCTCTCCCGTCCATATAACCCGCCAATACAAATCAAACACCCGCACAACACACTCAATCCCACAGCCCAAAGTACCGTTCACCTCCGTAAAGTTCATACAGCACATATATTTCCCCAAAGTTACGTACGTGACATGCACATAGCGGCACGCACGTACGGGCAAGCGATCAAATGTTTGGAAGCCAAAGCTGTACTCACGGTAGCACGTCTGCTGTCCAACTCAAAGTCCTCCTGGTTGTGTTGCTGTAGCCGGCCGCTAATACACCGATCCCACCTACAGCTTTCTTCTTTGCTGTCTTCATTGTTCATTAAAGGCCTACTGAAATGAAATTTTTTTATTTAAACGGGGATAGCAGATCTATTCTATGTATCATACTTGATCATTTCGCGATATTGCCATATTTTTGCTGAAAGGATTTAGTATAGAACAATGACGATAAAGATCGCAACTTTTGGTATCTGATAAAAAAAAGGCTTGCCCCTACCGGAAGTAGCGTGACGTAGTCAATTGAACATATACGCAAAGTTCCCTATTGTTTACAATGATGGCCGCATGAAGTGAGAGAGATTCGGATCGAGAAAGCGACAATTTGAGCGAGGATGAAAAATTTGTGGATGAGTAAAGTGCAAGTGAAGGACTAGTGGGGAGTTGAAGCTATTCAGATAGGGAAGATGCTGTGAGAGCCGGGGGTGACCTGATATTCAGCTGCGAATGACTACAACAGTAAATAAACACAAGACATATATATACTCTATTAGCCACAACACAACCAGGCTTATATTTAATATGCCACAAATTAATCCTGCATAAAAACACCTACATGTTTGTTATGCTAGCTCCTAGCTTCTCTGCTAGCTCCTAACTCCATAGAACACGCCAATACAATTCAAACACCTGATCAACACACACAATCACTCAGCCCAAAAGACCGTTCGCCTAACCCAAGGTTCACAAAGCTTATATATTTTTTAAAAAGTTACGTACGTGACGCGCACATACTGTCAAGCGATCAAATGTTTGGAAGCCAAAGCTGCATACTCACGGTACCTGGTATTCAGCTGGGAATGACTACAACAGTAAATAAACACAAGACATATATATACTCTATTAGCCACAACACAACCAGGCTTATATTTAATATGCCACAAATTAATCCTGCATAAAAACACCTATGTGTTTGTTATGCTAGCTCCTAGCTCCTCTGCTAGCTCCTAGCTCCATAGAACACGCCAATACAATTCAAACACCTGATCAACACACACAATCACTCAGCCCAAAAGACCGTTCACCTAACCCAAGGTTCATAAAGCTTATATATTTAAACAAAGTTACGCACGTGACGCGCACGTACTGTCAAGTGATCAAATGTTTGGAAGCCAAAGCTGCATACTCACGGTAGCACGTCTGCGTCTTTGTCATCCAACTCAAAGTAATCCTGGTAAGAGTCTGTGTTGTCCCAGTTCTCTACAGGCGTCTGTGTATCGAAGTCAAAAGTCCTCCTGGTTAGAGTCTCTGTTATCTGAGTTCTTCCATCTTGACTGCATCTTTCGGGAATTTAAACAAAGAAGCGCCGACTGTGTACGTGTTGCTGCTGACTTCCCTCGCAAAATAGACGCTTCGCACCGACAACTTTCTTCTTTGCTTGCTCAGCTTCTTTCTCCATAATGCAATGAACAAATTGCAACAGATTCACCAACACAGATGTCCAGAATACTGTGGAATAATGACATGAAAACAGAGCTATTTCGTATTGACTTCAATGGTGTCCGAATACTTCCGTTTCAATGATTGACGTCACGCACATACGTCATCCTCAGAGGCGTTTCGAACCGGAAGTTTAGCGGGAAATTTAAAATTGCACTTTATAAGTTAACCCGGCCGTATTGGCATGTGTTGCAATGTTAAGATTTCATCATTGATATATAAACTATCAGACTGCGTGGTCGGTAGTAGTGGCTTTCAGTAGGCCTTTAAACAAATTGCAAAAGATTCACCAACACAGATGTCCAGAATACTGTGGAATTTTGCGATGAAAACTGACGACTTAAAAGCGCTTTGAGTACCTTGAAGGTAGAAAAGCGCTATACAAGTATAACCCATTTATCATTTAATAGCTGGCCACAATGGTGTCCCAATATGTCCGCACAATCCGTGACGTCACGCGCAAACGTCATCATACCGAGACGTTTTCAGCAGATTATTTAGCGGGAAATTTAAAATTGCACTTTACTAATCTAACCCAGCCGTATTGGCATGTGTTGCAATGTTAAGATTTCATCATTGATGTATAAACTACCAGACTGCGTGGTCGGTAGTAGTGGGTTTCAGTAGGCCTTTAAGTTATGACTTAAAGCAGTTGTTTTTCAGACACTTACACACGAACATCTCCTTTTATGGTCAGGTGGTGCTGTTTAGACTTAGCGCACACCCAGACAGCGAAAGAAGGAATATATAAACTGATGGTTTGGCTTCTCCAAATTAGGATTCCTCCATTTTTTGGACTTAGATTCCTCCAGGTACTGCAGACCTGTTTAAATGGCGCTCGCTTGTAATAAATCAACTTTTGGCTCGGCAAAGCGTCTCCGACGTCTCTTTTGACTATCAAATGTGGTCCAGCCAGAGGTAAAGCTATGGTCACAGGGCCAATCTACATAGTTCTGACCTTAGTGGCCTCCGTCCTTGAAGTAGGGCTGTGATGTTGTATCTTCATCTGATACCCTTGGGATCCTGACTTCATCCGTATAGTAAATTGGTAGTGTGGGGGCAACCCTGTTGTATGCTGTTTATGTTTGCCCCCTAAATAACTACTGGGCATTACACTGGCTGTTTGCTTAAAAACATGTGCCAGCCATCACATGGCAACAGACACAACAGTAACTAAAGTGTTGTTTACTTCAAATGCAGTCTGTAGTCATTTGTTCAACTTCTTTAGTTATTTATACTAGTGGTGTTCCTCAAGGTTTCGTTTTAGGTCCTCACTTTTTCATCATTTGTGCCATTCAACTGGTGGCTCACAGATTCAGTTAAAAAACTTGTTTTGTAGCAGATTTTAGTGTCATAAGCTGCGTTTCCTTTGTAGTTTTTTGTAAAATAAAAGCGATATTTCAAAAATGTCAACAAAGTACTTGTAGGTGTTTCCATCAGAGAGTGTTTTGCGTCATTTATCGTAAAATCTTGTCCCGCGAGACTCCACTCTGAGGAAGATGGCCGCTTTGGGAATCCATGGTTTTGGAGCTGTGTTTATAATTGCAGCCAGCTGTTGCCGTTACTGTCAATAGAAGACGAAGGCAGCGGTTGATCGTTCAAAGGAAGTATCCATTTATGTATGGCAGCCGCCACGAATAAGGGATTTTAGGGAGGGAATTGTGAACGAGGAATTCACAAGCGAAATTTAGATTCAAGGGCCCCCTCGACATTGTCTGCGGGTCGGCCTCTATTGCCAGGAAGGGACTTGCAAGACGGCCCGGTGCCGTCTCGCTCCCCCCGGCCGACCGATTGCCGCCCCGCTGGTCCGGTGTTTAGGTGCCCTGTAAATGCGAAATAAGTCTCTGTCATGCTTTTGTGGTAGACTTTATTATCGAAATGTCTGGAGAGCTTAAAAATGTTTTAGCGATATTTGAAATATGGGTGTTTCCGTTACCAGTTTCTCATTGCAATATTTAGGTTTTGCGCATTTCTAGTGGTAATGGAAATGCAACTATAGCGGTGACCTATGACTAGTTTTTTTTCTGAAGGTCCTTTAAAAACAAATATACCAAATGTCTACTCTGCATCTGTAAGTCATGCGCAAAGATAATTAGTTGATACTTGTTTATATTGACCATTGTTGACAAATGTCTGCAAAATTGTTCAATTAAAGACATTCCTTACATATGTCATATGTCTTGTGTGCTATTGCGTGCTTAGCTGTTGTGTAGTTGCTCGCTCCTATAGCCTACAATGTTTACTTTTTGTAAATTACTTGACTAAAATACAACAATAGACCAACCTTGTGTGTTTATTAATAAAATAAAATAAAATAAAATAATCCCGCTCCGCGACTGCTTGTATCAAAGCTTACATTGGAGATTTTATAAGCGAGCCAATATTATTCGATACTTGGTTTTGTTTTTTCGGATTGGGACACTCCCAATTCCTAATATTTTTTAATGATGTTTATAATCAAACTAACAAAGCTTTCTAACTAACTTTTTTGTAGTTAATTACATCAAAATGTCCTATAGTATTGTGATGAAAAAGACAAACTGATTCCCTAGCAGCTGGCCGTACCTAAAATTTAATGCAAATGATTGTGATTACTAGGGCTGTGAATCTTTGGGTTGTCCCACGATTCGGTTCAATATCGATTCTTGGGGTCACGATTCGATTCAAAATCGATTTTTTTTAATTCAACACGATTCTTGATTCAAAAATGATTTTTTTCCCGATTCAAAACGATTCTCTATTCATTCAATACATAGGATTTCAGCAGGATCTACCCCAGTCTGCTGACATGCAAGCAGAGTAGTAGTAGATTTTTGTAAAAAGCTTTTATAATTGTAAAGGACAACTGATTGCAATAATGTAAATTTGTTTTAACTATTAAATGAACCAAAAATATGACTAATTTTATCTTTGTGAAAATATTGGGCACAGTGTGTTGTCAAGCTTATGAGATGAGATGCAAGTGTAAGCCACTGTGACACTATTATTAATTTTTAGTTTTTTTTATAAATGTCTAATGATAATGTCAATGAGGGATTTTAATCACTGCTATGTTGAAATTGTAACTAATATTGATACTGTTGTTGATAATATTCATTTTTGTTTCACTACTTTTGGTTTGTTCTGTGTCGTGTTTGTGTCTCCTCTCAATTGCTCTGTTTATTGCAGTTCTGAGTGTTGCTGGGCCGGGTTTGGTTTTGGAATTTGATTGCATTGTTATGGTATTGCTGTGTATTGTTTTGTTGGATTGATTAATTAAAAAAATTTAAAAAAATTTAAAAAAATAAAATAAAATTAAAAAAATCGATTTTTTTTAAAATGAGAATCGATTCTGAATCGCACAATGTGAGAATCGCGATTCGAATTCGAATCGATTTTTTCCCACACCCCTAGTGATTACTAAAATCAATTTTAACTTTTGAATTATCAAAATGCGGTGTAAAATATTGGAGAAAAAGGGTGTCCTTCCAACAGAAATGGAGAGGTAAAAAAATCCGCACAAAAGCTGCCAAGTGCTTCTGCAAACTGACAAATGGATGTGGAAAAGCAACCGCATGTGGTCCCCACATTGACCCACTTCCTGCCCGCTCGTTTAGAGACACTTTTCTCACTGTTACCCTTAACCATAAGTTTGAAGTCATGTTTTATTTATACTTGTATGATTCATACATTTTAAGAGGTGCGGGCAGGGAAGAATGTGTTTTACAATATCTAGGAACTCATCACCCTCGGCCATCTTGGGTTAAATATGTATAAAGTACTTCTAAGGATATAATATGGCAGGCAATCTGTGCCAACTCACAGTTCTAAAAGTGTTAATAAAATGTATAAATGCAATAAATTATTTGTAAAATATTTTTTATGAACCTAAGTATCCTCCATATTAATCTGATTGCATATTTAATTAAATCAATTTAAAGCATTAATCTAAAGTACCTTAAACACTGGAAAAGTAGCATTTACTGCCTGTAACCGCTTCATAAAATTAGACTTTACTTTAATTCTTTTTTTCTTTTTTTTTAAATATAAATAGATTTAATTATTTATTTATTCTTATTTTTTAATATATTTTATTAATATCATTATTATTATTATTATGTATTTATTTATTTTATTTATTTATTTCCCCTACCTCAGGGGGGGACTCGGCGGGGCGGTTGCTGGTTGTTCCATCTCCATCGTTGGGGTCCCTGCGGGTGGGGTGGGTGGTTCCCGTGGCCCCGTGCTGGGTGGTCCTGTGGCGGCCGGCTTGGGTGGGGTGGCCGTGGGCTGACCTCGCCGCGCTCTCTGGGGGGGCTCGTGGGGGCCCGGTTGCCGGTGGGGCGGGGGCGGTCTTCCCGTCCGGTTGCGGGGGGTCTCTGGGCCCCTCGGGCGGGGCGTCCCGCCTTTCTGTCCGTGTGGGGTGTGGTCTCTCGCTGGCTTGGGGTCTGGCTGCCCCCTGCTTTTCTCGTGCCTTGTCCTCTGCCGGGTGCGTCTGTCTGCGGCCTGCTGCTGGCCCTTGTGGGCGGCGCGGTGGGCCAGGCTCTGGGGTTCCTGTCGCTGTCCGGCTTGGCTGCGTGGGGGCGGTGGCCCCTGGTTCCCTGGGCACCGCACCTACTGTTTGTGGGATGGGCTCTCTGGGAGGCTGGGGCCGTACTCTGGCTCCCGCACACACTGGGAGTCAAATGTATTGTACATGCAAATTCACATATACTCACACACATACATACACACATACATAGGTACCAACGCTCCCACATACATATACAAATAAATACAGTACATATTTACACACTCAAAGTTCGTACATCCACACGCACATTCATTATACAAACATACTGTATACACATACTGTACATATACATTCACTGTAAAAACATACATATACACATACTGTACATATACACTCACTGTACAAACACACACATACACATACTACACATATACATTCACTGTACAAACACACACATACATATACTGTACATATACATTCACTGTACAAACACACATATACACATACTGTACATATACATTCACTGTACAAACACACATACTGTATACACATACTGTACATATACATTCGCTGTACAAACACACACATACACATTCTATACATATACATTCACTGTACAAACACACATATACACATACTGTACATATACATTCACTGTACAAGCACACATATACACATACTGCACATATACAAGTACATATGCACACATACACTCATGCACATAATCATGTTTCATCAAACATATATTAACGTTGTTGCCCTAGGGTAAACTGGGTATAACACATGGCACACTGACAAAGCTTAACCTATTGTTACTATAACAATCTACAAGGTTAATGTAGGTTGCTTCTCTTTCTTCCCCTCCATTTTTCTGCATTCTTTTGTATCTCAAGTTATCATTACGTATATGTATTGTTGCATTTGAACAATTGTATTGTTGATAATAAAGGTAAAGTATTGGTATTGTTTATTATCAATAGCACTATTTCTATTGGTATTCATATTGCTCCATTTTTAGTGTAATAATGCTCATTGTCATTTCTGTATTTTTATTTTTATTTTCGCTAACTGCTTATTTGCTATTACTTTTACCATCATATTTGTACATGTCGTATTTGCTGATGTTGCTCTGTTGTTGTTGTTGTTGTTGTGTTTGCTGTTGTTGTTTTTGTCTCTCTGTCTAATCCCCCTCTTGTCCCCACAATTCCCCCCTCTGTCTTCCTTTTTCTCTCTTTCTATCCCCTCCTGCTCCGGCCCGGCTGCACCAAATGATAATATAAATACATTTAATAAAGTCAAAATACAAATAAGGCAACAAGAGAAGTATCCTACACTTCTCTTTTGTAAAGTAAATCTGAACAGCCGATATGGGCATCTACATCTGCTATATGATTTGCCAGAGAAGCTGGGCAGGACATTATAAAAAAATAAAAATAAAAAAAATAAAATAATAAATTAGACTTTACCATGAAATAAAAACATTTCAAATCCATCCATCCATCCATTTACTACCGCTTGTCCCGTTTGGGGTCATCGGGGTACTGGACCCTATCCCAGCTGCATTTGCGGTAGGGCTGCAACTAACGATTAATTTGATAATCGATTAATCTGTCGATTATTACTTTGATTAATCGATTAATAATCGGATAAAAGAGACAAACTACATTTCTATCCTTTCCAGTATTTTATTGAAAAAAAACAGCATACTGGCACCATACTTATTTTGATTATTGTTTCTCAGCTGTTTGTACATGTTGCAGTTTATAAATAAAGGTTTATAAAAAATAATAATAAAAAAATTAAAAATTAAAAAAAAAAAAAAAAAATTGCCTCTGCGCATGCGCATAGCATAGATCCAACAAATCGATGACTAAATTAATCGGCAACTATTATTATAATCGATGTTAATCGATTTAATCTATTTTAATCGATTTAATCGATTAGTTGTTGCAGCCCTAATTTGCGGACAAAAATGTAAGTATTTTTTGCTGACCAAAAAATGCTTGAATCTTGTTGCACGATCAGATAATATTAAAGTTTTGAAGATATGCAATCACAAGTAGTACCATTTTTTCAGAGAAAAATTAAAGAACAAATACATTTAGCCATAAAGTGCTTTATTGACGCACATTATTTTCAGCTTTTCACAGGCCGCAAAAAATTGACAGGTTGCATAACGCCTGCCATATTAAATTATGTGGCAGACTACATTAAAATTATGTGGCAGGCCACATATACTGTAATGATGTGATGAGTCACATAAAAATAATGTGACGAATCATGTAAAATGATGTGACGGGCCCCAAAAACGAAGTGGTAAGTCACGTGAAAAGATTGTGGCGGGTCACGTAAAATTATATGGCAGCTAAAAGAAAATGATGTGGCGTGTCACATAAAATGATGTGGCGGGGCACATATAATGAAGTGGCGGGCCATATATAATGAACTGGTGAGTCACATAAAATTATCTGGCACGTCAACTAAAATGATGTGGCGGGCCAATTAAAATGATAAGGTGGGCCTCATAAAAAGAAGTGACAGGCCACGTAAAATAAAGTGGTGAGTCACATAAAAAGAAGTGACGGGAGACATATAATGAAGTAGTGAGTCACATAAAATGATCTGGTGCGTCAACTAAAATGATGTGGCGGGTCACGTAAAATGATGTGGCTGGCCACGAATAAAGTAGTGAGTCACATAAAATTATCTGGTGCGTCAACTAAAATGATGTGGCGGGCCAATTAAAATGATAGGGTGGGCCTCATAAAAAGAAGTGACAGGCCACATATAGTAAAGTGGTAGTCACATAAAAAGAAGTGACGGGCGACATATAATGAATTAGTGAGTCACATAAAATGATCTGGTGCGTCAACTAAAATGATGTGGCGGGTCACGTAAAATGATGTGGCGGGCCACAAATAAAGTGGTGTGTCACATAAAATGATGTGGTGGCCCACATACAATGATGTGGTGAGCCACCTATAATGATGTTGCGGCCCACATAAAATGGTGTGGAGGCCCACATACTATGATGTGGTGAGCCACCTATAATGATGTGGCGGCCCACATAAAATGGTGTGGAGGCCCACATACAATGATGTGGTGAGCCACCTATAATGATGTTACGGCCCACATACAATGATGTGGTGAGCCACCTATAATGATGTTGCGGCCCACATAAAATGGTGTGGTTCCCCACATAAAATGACGTGGCGGATCAAATAAAATGATGTTGCGGGTCACTTAAAATAATGTGGCGGATCACATAAAATGAAGTGGTTGGCTATATATAATGATATGGTACGTCACGTTAAATAATGTGGCGGCCCACATGAAACGAAGTGGTGGGCCACACATAATGATGTGGCAGATCACATAAAATGATGTGGCGGGCAACATCATGGCGGACCACGTAAAATGAATTGGTGAGCCGGGCGCGGCCACCGCTGCTGCTCACTGCTCCCCTCACCTCCCAGGGGGTGATCAAGGGTGATGGGTCAAATGCAGAGAATAATTTCGCTACACCTAGTGTGTGTGTGACAATCATTGGTACTTTAACTTTAACTTAACATAAAACAATGTGGTGCGTCACATAAAATGATGTGGCGGATCATGTAAAATGAAGTGGCGGGCCACCTACTATGATGTGGCTGATCACATAAATTGAGGTGGCAGGCCATATATAATGATGTGGCGGATCACATTAATTGAGGTGGCAGGCCACGTATAATGATGTGGTGGATCACATAAATTGAGGTGGCAGGCCATATATAATGATGTGGCGGATCAAATAGATTGAGGTGGCAGGCCATATATAATGATGTGGCGGATCACATAAATTGAGGTGGCAGGCCATATATAATGATGTGGCGGATCACATAAATTGAGGTGGCAAGCTACATATAATGATGTGGCGCGTCACATAAATTGAGGTGGCAGGCCACATATAATGATGTGGTGGATCACATAAATTGAGGTGGCAGGCCATATATAATGATGTGGCGGATCACATTAATTGAGGTGGCAGGCCACATATAATGATGTGGTGGATCACATAAATTGAGGTGGCAAGCCATATATAATGATGTGGCGGATCACATAAATTGAGGTGGCAGGCCATATATAATGATGTGGCGGATCACATAAATTGAGGTGGCAGGCTACATATAATGATGTGGCGCGTCACATAAAATGATGTGCCGGCCCACGTAAAATGAAGTGGCGGGCCTTGTAAAATGAAGTGGCGGATCACGTAAAATGAGTTGGTGGGCCAGATCACATAAAATGATGTGGGGGCCGAAGTAAAATGAAGTGGCGGATCACGTAAAATGAGTTGGTGGGCCAGATCACATAAAATGATGTAGGGGCCGAAGTAAAATGAAGTAGCTGATCACGTTAAATTAAGTGGCGGGCCACATACAATGATGTGGCAAATTACATAAAATGATGTGGCGGCCCTTGAGTTACCCCTTTGAACATCTTTGAATATTCCACAAGTCACAAAGTGCACCGAACGTTGCATCATTCCGATGCTTGACAGGGAAAGAAGACCAAACCCAAGGTTCATTTTCTACCGTTTGTCCCTTTCATTTTATGGATATTTGATGATTTTGAGTCCGACTGTGGTATGCTCTTCGTAGTGGAGGTTGGGACCCCAAAAAGCAGGAGTCAGCAGGCTACATGCAAATAAGTGACAATTCCATGTCCAAATGTACAAAACAAACCGAGTGCGGAAAGAATACACACAAAAAAAGCACAGGGCAAGCTGTGCATCAAAAAGGGCCAGCTTCACTAATCACCTCCAGGTGACGAAGACAGCGCTCATCAGTAGAGGTGAAGCTCCTGCAGGAACAACAAACAGAACAGGACATGGAAACAAAATAAGAGCGTAAAACAGAAAGTGAATCAAAACACAACACCCAAAAAAATACCCAAAAAGCCTGGCGCAAAATCACAACACTGTTTGTTACCTAGCTCATATTTTTTGTTATTTTTTTCAATAGTTTTTTTAGTTGAATTAAACTAACATGCTGAGTGCCAACATGCTGCATTGCTATCCATTTCATATTTGCTACAGTAATTCCATGCTAATAATTATTCAGAGAGAGACACAACAATAAAAAGGCACCGATTTGGTGGAATGTCCATCATCATCATCATCATATTATCAGTAACTCAGCAATATTGTATATGTATCAAGATAGACAGCGTCTCTATAAACTTGCTGAGTAGACAGACGCGTGTCATCTTTTTATTGATGACTTCAGCCATTTTGTTGTTATTCTGCAGGCAAACCTTTCATGTTTGCGATCACAAATAAGGAAAAGGGGGATAAATTAAAGATGCGGTCTTAAATATTCTTTATCATCATATCCATAAGTTACTGCATTTAAATGTGTCATTTCAGACAAACTGGAGTCCATCCATCCATCCATCCATCTATTTTCTACCGCTTTAGGCATCTCTGTATCTCTCATCTCTTAAAATATGTGATAAAATAACCTTCATTTTAAACATATCGTTCCGCACATAAATTAGATATGCTAAGACGGGGGTTGGTAACCTGCGGCTCCTGGAGCTTTTTCAAAAATGTATAAAAATGGAAAAAAGATGGGGGGAAAATATATTTTTTGTTTTAATATATTTTCTGTAGGAGGACAAACATGACACAAACCTTCCTAAATGTAAGAAATCCCACTGTTTATATTAAACATGCTTCACTGATGAGAGTATTTGGCGAGCACCGTTTTGTCCTACTAATTTTGGCGGTCCTTGAACTCACCGGAGTGTGTTTACAATGTACAACATTCTTATACAAAAGCAATAACATGATTATTATTACTTTTTTTTTACTGCTGTTCCATAACTTTGTTAGAAATAGGAAGTGACTTTTCCCTGGAAATCAATGCTTCCTTTTATTATTGGTTTCCTTACCAGTTATGATCATGTGACACACACACACACATGCACACACGTACACACACACACACAACTCGCTCCACCAAGGCCAAACATGCTGCCTGTGTGTGTCCTTGTAGCAGCAGCAGTTAATTTCTGCACAGACATCCTTTTCTTAATGTCTCTTTTTTCTTTGTTAAACAAACGTTATTGTCACATGAAGGCATGGCCGCCAAATTCAAGGATTACTCTTTTAAATTATGGAAAATTTGCAAGTCTTTTAAGAAAAAAAACACTTAATACATGAAAGGAAAATACAACATTATATAATTATTGTTAGTGCTGTCGAACGATACATTTTTAATCAGATTAATCACACTTTGAATTTGGATGAATCACAGTTGCTAAAAAAAAAAGCGTTATATCTGGTACTTTTTGTTGACAACGTTGCTGCCTCAAAAACTTTACTTTTTGATGATATTTTAAATTTGTTGTGCTACCATGAATTGATTTACGTGGACCCCGACTTAAACAAGTCGAAAAACTTATTTGGGTGATACCATTTAGTGGTCAATTGTACGGAATATGTACTGTACTGTGCAATCTACTAATAAAATTTTCAATCAATCAATCAATCGATACAAACATATACACAATATGCAACTGATTTCATGAATTTGATCGGTTAAAAATACACCTTAACCGTGAAACCTACTTTTCTGTGTCATTGTTTAACAAGCTTCCAAATTATACCAACCTTTTAAAATGGGGTAAATATTAGGAAAGTTATGGCATTTTTAACAAAAAGGTCACACCTAAAATCTTGAGCCCTGTTGTCTTTGTATTGAAGAGGTTGACCATAAATGAGAGCATTTTCACCAAGTAAAAAAAAAAAAATCATAACTTTCTTAATATTTATCACAGGAAAATGTTACTTATATCACTGAACTCATCTTATTATGAACTCTCTGATAAAAATGGTTGCATTTACAAAACCCAAAACCAGTGAAGTTGGTACGTTCTGTAAATCGTAAATAAAAGGAGAATAAAAAATATATTCAATTGAATAGAATGCAAAGACAAGATCTTTAATGTTCGAACTGGAAAATCTTGTTAGTTTTTGCAAATATTAACTCATTTGGAATTTGATGCCTGCAACATGTTTCAAAAAAGCTGGCAGAAGTGGCAAAAAGTCTGAGAAAAGTTGAAGAATGCTCATCAAACACTTATTTGGAACATCCCACAGGTCGAACCAACTAATTGGGAACAGGTGGGTGCCATGATTGGATATAAAAGCAGCGAGGGTCACCAATTTTTGAACAAATGCGTGAGAAAATTGTCCAACAGTTTAAGAACAACAAGCTATTGCAAATAATTTAAGGATTTCACCATCTACGGTCCGTAATATCATCAAAAGGTTCAGAGAATCTGGAGAAATCACGATGAAATCATGATATTACGGACCTTCGATCCCTCAGGCGGTACTGCATCAAAAAGCGACATCAGTGTGTAAAGGATATCCCCACATGGGCTCAGGAACACTTCAGAAAACCACTGTCAGTAACTACAGTTCGTCGCTACATCTTTAAGTGCAAAACTTGAAACTTGAAACTGAAGTTAAAACTCTACTATGCAAAGCCAAAGCCATTTATCAACAACACCCAGAAATGCCGCCGGCTTCGCTGGGCCCGAGCTCATCTAAGATGGACTGATGCAAAGTGGAAAAGTGTTCTGTGGTCTGACAAGTCCACTTTTCAAATTGTTTTAGGAAACAGTGGACATTGTGTCCTCCGGAACAAAGAGGAAAAGAACCATCCGGATTGTTATAGGCACAAAGTTCAAAAGCCAGCATCTGTGATGGTATGGGCGTGTAATAGTGCCCAAAGCATGGGTAACTTACACATCTGTGAAGGCGCCATTAATGCTGAAAGGTACATACAGGTTTTGGAGCAACATATGTTGCCATCCAAGCAACGTTATCATGGACGCCCCTGCTTATTTCAGCAAGACAACGCCAAGCCACGTGTTACAACAGTGTGGCTTCATAGTAAGAGTGCAGGTACTAGACTGGCCTGCCTGTAGTCCAGACCTGTCTCCCATTGAAAATGTGTGGCGCATTATGAAGCGTAAAATACCACAACGGAGACTCTGGACTGTTGAACAACTTAAGCTGTACGTCAAGCAAGAATGGGAAAGAATTCCACCTGAAAAGTTTCAAAAATTGGTCTCCTCAGTTCCCAAACTTTTATTGAGTGTTGTTAAAAGGAAAGGCCATGTAACCCAGTGGTAAAAATGCCCCTGTGCCAACTTTTTTGCAATGTGTTGCTGCCATTAAATTCTAAGTTAATGATTATTTGCAAAATTAAAATAAATTTCTCAGTTCAAACATTAAGTATCTTGTTTTTGCAGTCTATTCAATTGAATATTAGTTTAAAAGGGATTGTAAATCATTGTATTCTGTTTTTATTTACCATTTACACAACGTGCCAACTTCACTGGTTTTGGGTTTTGTAAATGATTGTATTTCATTCTATTTTGCGCACATACCTTAATAATATTAACACAGACACTTGTAAACGTGCTAGCATACCAGCTAATGCAAACAATGCTAGTTTCATTACATTACAATAGCGCGTACAAATATGCATGAAAACACTCCTACACACATCACACATGGGAAGGTTAAGTAAGTAGAAATTGTTTTGGTTTAACTGTGAAACTTACAAATGTTGCCTGGAAAGAAGAAAAAAAACGCTTATTTTCGGTTTTCGGCATCACAACAGGAAGTACATGTTCTACCCGCAATACCTGCAGTGAGCAAACTCATCCAAAAGATGGCGCCATAGCACAAACAATAACACACCATTTCAGTCCTCTGCTGCTTGGGTTTAATGCAAACTATTGAACACAACACATTAAGGCAATTAGCAGGAAAAACAAATCCATAAATTAGCCGCTTGTCTTATAAGCCGCAGGGTTCAAAATCTAAAAAAAAAAAAGTAGCAGTTTACAGTCCCAAATTCACAGTACATTTGATATTTTTGGCCACCGAAACGTTAAACACAGTTTGAACTTTACTGTGTTTACTATTTAATTAAGTGGTTATTTGGCGTCCGACAGTTAAAGAATCGCTGCACTCGTGTATAATTGACTTGATCACTGACTGTATAAAGTGTGGTCAAAATAAATTACGTGATTAATCTGCGTTTACACATGATTAATCAGTGATTAATCACATGCGTTAAAAGGGACAGACTAGTGTTGTCCCGATACCAATATTTTGGTACAGGCACCAAAATTATTTCGATACTTTTCGGTACTTTCCGATACTTTTCTAAATAAAGGGGACCACAAAAGATTTCATTATTGGCTTTATTTTAACAAAAAATGTTACGGTACATTAAACATATGTTTCTCATTGCCAGTTTGTCCTTAAATAAAATAATGAACATACAAGACAACTTGTCTTCTAGTAGTAAGTAAACAAACAAAGGCTCCTAATTTAGTCTGCTGACATAAGCAGTAACATATTGTGTCATTTATCATTCTATTATTTTGTCAAAATTATTAAGGACAAGTGGTAGGAAATGAATTATTAATTTACTTGTTCATTTACTGTTAATATCTGCTTATTTTCTGTTTGAACATGTTCTATCTACACTTCTGTTAAAATGTAATAATCATTTATTCTTCTGTTGTTTGATACTTTACATTAGTTTTGGATGATACCACAAATTTGGGTATCAATCCGATACCAAGTAGTTACAGGATCATACATTGGTCATATTCAAAGTCCTCATGTGTCCAGGGACATATTTCCTGAGTTTATAAACATAATATAATTTTTTTTTAAACAAAAGTAAATAAAAAATATTGATGTAATCATAGTAGTATCAACTAGATACGCTCCTGTACTTGGTATCATTACAGTGGATGTCATGTGTAGATCCACCAAAGGCGTTTGTTTACATTTTGACGCCGGTGAGCTACGGTGTGTAGTGAAGCATGTTTAGCTATTCCTCTTCCTGCAGGGATGATACTTGTAAGAAACGTACTTTATTTGTCGCCATGGAGACGAGGATTAGTGATTTAGAAGTAGCTAAAACACTGCCGACTGGGGCTGGATTTTAGCTCCTAGCTAGCTAGCCATGTCTTAAAGCACCTCTTCCTGAGGGCGTTTCAGTGTTATAACTTCAACTTTATCTTTAGTTTTTAAGCCAAAATGCGTTCATTCTCCCTTTTCTGTCTACACACTGTGTCTGCTTGTAAGTACTCTGTGTGTGTGCACTGCCGAACATGCTTGTCTGCTCGTAAACCAGCAATGACACGACGTGACGACGACGGGGAGAGCGGAGGAGGGTGGCGGACCGGTACTTTTTAGAGGCGGTATAGTACCGAATATGATTCATTAGTATCATGGTACTATACTAATACCCTAGGACAGACCTAATTAATATGCTATACGTCATTATACTAATAAGACAAATTGATAGAAGTGGAATAAAAAGCCTTCTGACTTAATTTGTATTCATTCCTTGTGTTTTGTCCAAGTGTGTGCGCTTGAGTGCAATGCTGTGTTGCATCTTCCCCGGGTGGAGATGGAAGGCGACATGGCGGCCTGCTCTCTGTCAGAGGGAAGGCTTGAGTGTTAATATTTAACCGAGGGAAGCTCTATTTAGAGCCCGCCGCCTCTCTCGCTCCCCTGTGGGCCGCACAACGCTGATCCCGCCCGGCGCCGTTATGGACGAAAGCTGTAGGAGGCAGCCGCACGTCACTAAGTCTCCCTGACAGAATCAGTTTGCAGATGAGCTTTAAAATGCGTCGCGTTGTTTGCCGTGTTTGTGTGTGTGTGTGTGTGTGTGTGTGTGTGTGTGTGTGTGTGTGTGTGTGTGTGTGTGTGTGTGTGTGTGTGTGTGTGTGTGTGTGTGTGTGTGTGTGTGTGTGTGTGTGTGTGTGTGTGTGTGTGTGTGTGTGTGTGTGTGTGTGTGTGAGTCCTGACAATCTCTAATTCAACTTTCTCCTTGGAGTTTTGCATGGCATCCCAGCATGCTTTGCATCCTAATCCGTTGTACACGAGTGCTCCCCGACAATTATGAGCGTCATTTCTTCTACAATACCTTTTCACATTCACGCCTGGGTTTATGCCAGATAGTCCTGTTTCCTCCCACGTGTCCACAGGTGTGTGTCAACCGTCAACTTTATTGTCAAGTCTTCACACGTGCAAGACATACGAGGAATCGAAATGACGTTTTCAGCACAGTCCCACTCAAGAGCAGACAGAACAGGACCACGCCCCTTTAAAAGGTGGGAAACAGGTAAACATTGGGGGGATGAGTCAAAAAATATTCAGTCTAAGGCTGGACTCCCGCGGAGGCGGTCCAGACTGAGGCCAGGAGACAAAAACCTCAATAGTCATAGCACACATAAACAAGTTGTCAGGTTCAAACACTAATGACATCTATTAAACAGACAAAGAAGCAAGGAATGAAACAGAGACAGAATTAAATTTGGTTCAATTGAGGAGAAACGTCTGGGCTGCACTCTTGCACAGTTTCTACCACGCTCTGACGAAATATTGTACGCCTCCTCTTTTATTTGGACTTTCCCTGATTACATGGCAACAGCTGTTTCTAAGGGAGGGGGGTCGTAAACAGCCATCGCCTTTGGTTACAAAACAGTTCAAAGAAAAGGTCGTAAAACAGTTCAAAGAAAAGGTGCCTGGAGGAGAGTCAGGTCCTGCTTCCTCTCCGCTTTGTAGATCTCGGGTAAAGACAAAATCTTCCTGTGGATTACAATACATCAAAGAAACCGACGCCTTCATGTCGCTTCCCATCATACACAGTGGAGTTTTACAAGCCTTCTGCTGTGCGATACCACTGATTCCCAAAGACGGCTTTTGTCTTCTCGCCGGGAACTCATGGCAACAGAAAGTTTTGTGATAACTTAGACACAATTATTCTGACACAAATTACATAGAAGTCACAGGACTTGCAACAGAGGGGAGGGAGTGGGGGCTACGGAGGCAAGCTGATGCAATCTAAGCGCTGCCCAGCCGGCCATCACCCCTCAGGGATTCAAGGGGTGGTGAAGGCGGGGGGTTTCCATTAAATTCAGACATATTTTAAAGGGGAATGTTGCCTATCACTCACAATCCCTATGGAAGACAAGAACACATTAGTCTTTCTCTTTTTTGTGTATTCTGAATTGCTAAAAATTTTTTAAAAATCAAACGCTAGTAAGAGCACAGCAGGCACGAGACTTTAAAACAACGTTGAGAACTTGTTGATTTAAGTCCTGAAGTTGAGCAACTTAAACCTAATGAAAAAACATGCTTTTTGACAACGTTTAATCAATGGAAAAATAATAAAAATTGATGAAACGTTGTCAAAAAGCATGTTTAAGGACTTAAATCAACAAATTCTCAACGTTGTTTTAAAGTCTTGTGCCTGCTGTGCTCTTACTAGCGTTTTTTTTTTTTTTTAGCAATTCAGAATACACAAAAAAGAGAAAGACTAATGTGTTCTAGTCTTCCATAGGGATTGTGAATGATAGGCAACATTCTCCTTTAAAATATGTCTGACTTTAATGGAAAATGTCAAACTTTGAATATATTAACATTTTCTTAACTAATTTGATTTTATGTTGTTTTTTTTTTTTTACTGCTGATCCTGTTCAGAGTTGCAGGTGAGCTGGAGTCTATCCCAGCTGACTTCGGCAGAGAGGCGGACTACACCCTGGCTTAGTCACCAGCCAATCACAGGGTGTAGATTACACATTCCTAATTGGATTCCAAAAAACCTTTTTATTCAGAGCAAATTTGACTTTATTTGAACTTTATTGACGTCGTCTTTTGTGACGGATGGATCTAAATGAAATACATTTTCCAATCTTTACAAAATCCCAGGCCATGATCATGTGGCCCCTCATAGTGGTTGTGGCCCTAAACAACCGCATAGAGCACGGATGTCAAACTTGTTTTCATTGGGGGACACATTGCAGTAATGGCATATAATAATATAAATGTTTAAAGATTTGCCTGATTATATTATTACACATTGTCTATGCATTTGATTATGAATTTTTTTAAAGTACACTGTAAAAAAAAAACGGTATTTTTTCCGGTAAAAACTGGCAGTTGAATCGACAGAATTCTACAGCATTTTACTGTAAATAGAAAAACAGCACCACTTTTTTTTACAGTAAAATGTTGCAGCATTTTAATGAAAATGGAAAAAAAAGTTTTTTACACTAAAATTCTGGCAAATGAGCTGCCAGTTTTTCACCATCATTTATTTTTACAGTATTACTGTAAATTAAAAAACAGTACCACTGTTTTTTTACAGTACTATTCTGGCACCATAACTGCCAGTTTTTATGTTAGAATAATTGTTTCTAAATTATCACAAAAACTTTGTATTACATTGAGTTCCTGACAAGAAGACAAAAGGCTGTCTTTGAAACCTACCAAGAGTAAGACTCATAAAACTCCACTGTGTGTGTGTGTGTGTGTGCGTGTGTGTGTGTGTGTGTGTGTGTGTGGGGGGGGGGGGGGGGGGGGGGGGGGGGGGATCAAGATGAAGTTGTTCCTGTTTTCTCTCATGTATGGTAATCAACAGAAAGATATTGTTCTAACCCAAGGACTTCAAACCGGAGAGAACCAAGGATCTGCCCAATTTCCAGACGACCTCTTTATGAAGTATTTTACGAACTCTTTTTGAACTATTTTATGGACCTCTTTTTGAACTATTTTACAAACTCTTTTTGAACTGAACTTTCCTGTGAATTGTTTACGACCTTTTCTGTGAACTTTTGCGACCTTTGTCCTTTGGAAACAAAGGTGGCCATGTGGTCGGGGAGGGTCCAAAATAAAAGAAGGAGGCATGCAATCTTTTGGCAGAGCGTGCTGGAGACTGTACAAGAGTACAGTGTGTCCAGGCGTGTCTCCTCAATTGAGTCCAAATTTAATTCTGTCTCTGTTTAATTCTTTGCCTCTTGTCTTGTTTAATAGACGTCATCAGTGTTTGAACCTGACATTTTATTATTTATTTATTAGATAATTAAAAAAAAAAAATGTTTCCCAGCGAATTAAAAAAAACAAATACAATTAGTAAGAAAAGATAAAGTACTTTGTTGATGATTATTATGCAGGCTTTCGTGAGCCATTGGAAATGATGTGGCGGACAGGCAGGCATAGGGTGTTTATGCCATGGGCCGGTCTTGTTAGGTGTTGGTTCTTTTTTTTAATTGTATGACCTGAGAGGTGTTTGAACCCTGACACCGTAGTGGAATAATTGGGCCATTCTTTCGATGGCAATACGTTTCAAAAGTGTACAATTTTCTTGGAAAGTGATTCCTTCACGTCTTGGATCGATATTTCTGCAGGAATGTGTGCAAACTGTGGCGTGCCGAAAGGCGGCGAGGAAGCGGCCTCTATTAACCTTTAACCTCCAGGGTGAGGCCTTTTGTCACCAAACCTTTCTGTTCCACAAAGGGGGCAGTAGTAAATGATGTCACTGACCCCCCACTTCTGTTGTTTTCTGCCATTGCATTGCGTGCATGTGTGTAGGCGTGTGCTGTTGTGTGTCGGCCGGTGATGTGCGATACCACTGATTTTCTTTCCGATCCGATACCGAGTAAATTGCAGGCGAGTATGGGCGATACAGAGCAGATACAGATACATTGTGCAATATACATAATAGGTCTGCTAAAATTGAAAAATGTGTGTTTTCAATTAATCCCACACGTGTATCTATCTAAAAAAAAAAAACAATAGTAAAAATGTAAGAAAAAAATCTAAACATTCAGAATAAAATTAGATAAAGCTGAAATGTTTAGTCACCTATAACACAAGGTTTTGTCTTTAAATAAATACATCTGTTTGTAGCATTTAACATTTTTTATACGTATCTATGAATATATGTATATGTATAAATATATGTATATATATATATATATATATAAATATATGTATATACAGTATGTATATGTATATATGTATATGTATATATATATATCCCAAAATGGTGCCCCCATACTTAACTTTGATGGAAAAAGTTTTGACGCCCCTGATCTGAAATATTAGAAGCTCTCAAAATAAAAATAAAAAGTACTTAAAATATAAAAAAAAGTTTAGTTAGTTAGTTAGTTAATTAAAAAAATAAGAATAATATTAACTCATGAATGAATTACAAAAATTACAACAATAATAAAAACTGTTAAATACATATATATATATATATATATATATATATATATATATATATATATATATATATATATATATATATATATATATATATATATATATATATATATATATATATATATTTAAAACAGAACATTTATATTTTTGTACAGGCATAATTTTTGACATAGTTGTTATTGCAGTTACATGATGATAGTATTCTTATTGTTTTTATTCTAGTCTTACATGGGAAAAAAATAACAGTAAAAATGTAAGAAAATAGAGCAAAAAAATGTTTATGTAATGAGAAAGACATGTTCTAACTAGGGTTGTACGGTATACCGGCGCGCCGTTGTCACGTTATGGCATTGCTGGTAAAACAAGCAGACGCGAATATTAGGCAACGCACACACATATACTACTTACAAGCAGAAACAGAGGTACTTAGCTCTTGTTAGCCGCTAGATAGCTAGGGGCGAACATCCATTCGCAGTCGGCAGTGTTTTCGCTACTTCTAAATCACTAATCCTTACCGCCATGGCGACAAATAAAATACGTACACAAGGATCATCCCTGCAGGACGAGGAATAGCTAAACATCGTAGGAGGATACGATAGCTAACAGCTAACATCAAGCTAGCACCCTGAATGTAAACAAATGCCGTGGGTGGGTTAACACAGACATCGACTGTAACGATACCAAGTACAAGAGCCGTACATAGTCGATACTACAATGATTATGTTGATATTTTTTTATTATCACAAAATATTTTCCTTTTTTTTTATTGTTTAAAAACCCATAAAATACATCCCTGGACACAAATGAACAAGTATATTAATAATCCATCATAATTTTGACAAAATAATAGAATGATAAATGACACAATATGTTACTGCCAATTAGGAGACTTTGTTTTCTTACTTACTACTAAAAGAGAAATTGTCTTGTATGTTCACTATTTTATTTAATGACACAATTCTTCTTTAATTGCAATAAGAAACATATGTTTAATGTATCATAAGATGTTATGATAAAATAAAGCCAATAACGCCATTTGGTTGTTGTCCCCTTTATTTTGAAAAGTAAAGAAAAGTATCGAAATACATTTTGGTAGGGGTAGCAAAATGTTGTCAACTCTAGTTTCTAACTAATAATTAATGATTGTATACTTAGCTTGTATACTATGATACAAAGCTGACACAATTTCTTTTTTTTAGCATTTTTTTTAATACAAAAATATACTTAGACTTTTCAGTAGGCAGCCCTCGGTGGAAAATGTTTGGACACCCCTAAACTAAAGTATCAAAAGTATCCATACTTTGATTTGAGAAACGATATTAGAGCACAAAGATCTGGTTTTGGTGGTATCGATATTTCAGTATCGAGCCGCACAACTTTTTCCTCCTTCCTTAAGGAAAGGCGTGTTGGAATAAAACACAAATAAAACAGTTAAACTAAAATACTGTTGAGTCAAGGCCCTCGCATGCAAGTTAGGATTCATGACATACAAAATACAATAAATTGAAATAAATTGAAAAATATATACTGTATATATATATTAAAAGGAACTGAGAAGGGTAAAAAATTCAAACAAAATTAAAACATTTTATCAACCTTGCATCCAGTCTCATGTGTAGTTTAAAAAAATACAATAAACTGGAAAAATATATATAATAAATTGAAAAGAGTAAAACATGTAATTAAATTTAAAAAAAAACATTTAATCAACCTTGCATCCAGTCTCGGGTGTAATTTTAAAAAAAAAACAATACATTGAAATAAACTGGAAAAATATATATATAAAATAAAATGAAAAGAGTAAAACATTTAATAAAAACACATTTAATCAACCTTGCATCCAGTCTCAGGTGTAATTAATTTTAAAAATACAATAAAAAAATACAATAAATTAAAATAAACTGGAAAAATATGTATAATGCAATTAATTGAAAACAGTAAAAAATGTTAATAAAATAAAAATAAAAAAATAAAAACATTTCACAGTATTGTGCAATACATACTGCACATCTTCAAAATTGTTCCTTAAAGCTGAATATTCCGTCCATCCATATTTATACTGTTCTAATTCAGTTTAGTGGCACACGAAGGCAGCATGCTGCAAATGAGGAATAACTGCAAATGTAATCCGCAAATTAAGCCTCTCAAATGTGGCGTGTACGTCGGGATCAATAGTGGTTTGGCAGGCCCGGCCGGCAGCTGTCGGGAGCCGCAAACAGGTGCACGCATGGCAGCTTGACGTGCACCGCGACTGGACTCGGATGAAACCGCGTGACCCCCCAGAAGAACCAATTAATGACACAGAACACCGAAACCAAACGCGGCTAGCGCGGCGCGCCACTTAGGAATGCATGGCGCCGCTTCAAGAAAGAAAAAACTGCGAACATTTCTTTTCCAGGAACCGCTTTGAGAATAATGTGTGTTATCCGATGACGCTGTAGAGGCAGAAATGGGTAACCTTGAAGCTGTGCGATGTGCCAGGCATGCTAATGCTACTGCTAATTATGCAAGATATGAGGCAAAACAAATAGCGTGGGCTTACTAACTTGATTCAAACACATAATCAGCTCCTAGAGGGGTTCTGGGAGGAGTGATTGACATGTAGACGGATCAATGACTGCACGAACAGTGACTGAAAAAAAAGCAAATGACAATAAAAAGGGTCTCATTCGTACTCTACTATGAGGTTTTTCTTAAATTCAGTCATGTTTCTCGCCTTCTTTATCAAAGTGCTGACACTCGCCACTTTCTTTGGCCCCATTTTGGCTTATTTTGCAGCTGTACTCAGTGACAAACGGGTGAGATTCTCCCGTGGAATGAGACTCGTTTGTTACGCACGTTATTTTGTGTAAAAACGAGGCAGAATTTAGGGGGGAAATTTGTAAGAAACCATAACATAACATATTGGTTAATTTGCTCAAATAATCGACTAAAATACACTTGTAAAGCCTTGTTAGGGGAAAAGGTGAAAATAAATGTGTCTTTTTCATACAAATTGCACTTTAAATATGAGATCACCACAATATATTTCCTTTTTTTTTCAAAGAAAAGTTAAAAACTAAGGAATAAAAAACAAGTTTGGCCTAAAGCCAGGTAATAAAAAACCAAACAAAACACAACATTTCAGTTTTTTTGTAAAAAAATTTTTTGGACACAATGTTTGTTGAACAATAGTAATATAATATACTATAATAAAGTAATAATGTACTGTACATATTCTAAATTGAGTGACAATGTATTTACTAACACATACACAGTTGAAAAGGTGTTAATTGGAGGAGTGTTTGAATAAAACATTATGCAAGCCTAACATATAAAATAGACTTTTACCTAATTTCTGCTGGATTGCTTCATAAATACGCATATATAAATATGATAATCATTGATGGAGTGTTATTGTGAAATGCCAGCTCGGTTAGACATTTCACTATGTCGGTCTTCTTCACTTTGAAATGACAGAAAAACTTTCGACAACTTTTTTTGTTTTCTTTGGGCCCTGTGCTCTCTTTCCTCATGTCATTGTTTTTCTATGAGCAATCTCTCACTTTTTTTTTTTTTGCCTGTTTTCCGCCACACAGACCACGCGCCCACAAACCACCGTTCAAATTTCTATTAGCTAAACTTCATAAACGAATAATCCAAGCAATACAATACAAATTCAAAATAAATACTTTATTAATCCCCTAGGGGGAATGAAGATTTTCAGCACAATCCCATTCAAGATCAGAGAAACATTACAGGGAGACAGAACAGGATCGCTGACGGGTCTGCCAACTTCTGGCGTCCATTAGAGAAAAGGTGAGAAACGGGTAAACGCTGGGGGTGGGGGGGAAGAAAAAAATATTCAGTCTAAGCCTGGGCCCCTGGAGAGGGGGTCCAGACTGAGGCCAAGGAAAGAAAAAAAACCTCATCACCATAGCACACATACGCATGTGTGTAAGAGGGAAACATCAAAGAACGCAAAGGACATTAAAGGCCTACTGAAACCCACTACTACCGACCACGCAGTCTGATAGTTTATATATCAATGATGAAATCTTAACATTGCAACACATGCCAATACGGCCGGGTTAACTTATAAAGTGCAATTTTAAATTTCCCGCTAAACTTCCGGTTGAAAACGTCTATGTATGATGATGTATGCGCGTGACGTCAATCGTTGAAACGGAAGTATTCGGACACATTGTATCCAATACAAAAAGCTCGGTTTTCATCGCAAAATTCCACAGTATTCTGGACATCTGTGTTGGTGAATCTTTTGCAATTTGTTTAATGAGCAATGAAGACTGCAAAGAAGAAAGCTTTAGGTGGGATCGGTGTATTAGCGGCTGGCTGCAGCAACACAACCAGGAGGACTTTGACTTGGATAGCAGATGCGCTATCCGACGCTAGCCGCCGACCGCATCTATGATCGGGTGAAGTCCTTCATCACTCCGTCGATCACTGGAATGCAGGTGAGCACGGGTGTTGATGAGCAGATGAGGGCTGGCTGGCGTAGGTGGATAGCTAATGTTTTTAGCATAGCTCTGTGAGGTCCCGTTGCTAAGTTAGCTTCAATGGCGTTGTTAGCAACAGCATTGTTAAGCTTCGCCAGGCTGGAAAGCATTAACCGTGTAGTTACAGGGCCATGGTTTAATAGTATTGTTGATTTTCTGTCTATCATTCCAGTCAGGGGCTTATTTCTTTTGTCTCTATCTGCAGTTAAGCACGATGCTATCACATTAGCTCCGTAGCTAAAGTGCTTCGCTGATGTATTGTTGTGGAGATAAAAGTCACTGTGAATGTCCATTTCGCGTTCTCGACTCTCATTTTCAAGAGGATATAGTATCCGAGGTGGTTGAAAATACAAATCCGTGATCCACAATAGAAAAAGGAGAGAGTGTGGAATCCAATGAGCCAGCTTGTACCTAAGTTACGGTCAGAGCGAAAAAAGATGCGTCCTGCACTGCACTCTAGTCCTTCACTCTCACGTTCCTCATCCACGAATCTTTCATCCTGGCTCAAATTAATGGGGTAATTGTCACTTCCTCGGTCCGAATCGCTCTCGCTGCTGGTGTAAACAATGGGGAAATGTGAGGAGCCTTTCAACCTGCGACGTCACGCTACTTCCGGTACAGGCAAGGCTTTTTTTATCAGCGACCAAAAGTTGCGAAATTTATCGTCGATGTTCTCTACTAAATCCTTTCAGCAAAAATATGGCAATATCGCGAAATGATCAAGTATGACACATAGAATGGATCTGCTATCCCCATTTAAATAAAACAATTTCATTTCAGTAGGCCTTTAAAGACATTAAAAGAGCAGAGCTGATGCAACCAGCTGCCACTCCAGCAGTGCCATCTCTACATACAGCTACAAAAGTAAAAAAAAAAAAAAAAAAACCACCCATATACACTGTGGTAGCCTCTGCGGTGTTCCACGCCATCGTCTGCTGGGTTGGGGGGGAGCATGGCCAGAGATAGGAGCAGACCCAACAAAGCAACCCGTTTTCACCCACTAACTCGGCCAGTGAATTGATATAGTCAAATAATTGTTGCAGAGCTCACCGAATCGTTCCCCTTTTCCTTGTCACGGGAATTACTAATAATTAGTTCACTTCCTGTGTACCAAAATGTATAATAAAAGATACAATGTGTAGTAGTCAAGTAAATACTTTGTAGATATAGCTTTTCCAGTAATATGAGTCAATCAATAAAGAAATAAGGGTAGAAAGAAACATTGATCGAGAAGGAATTATTATTAATGGTACTACTGAATGAAAATGGGTAAATGTTAGTTTTTTCAAAAAGTTATTATACCTCAAATAAAAACTTTGGTTTAAAAAAAAGAAAAGGGGTTGAAAGACTGTCCAATGTCAATGAGCAGTGAAGGTGTTGAAGGTGCAGGTATCAGGTGGCGCTCTCTTCTAGAACACCAGGCTAAAATGTTGAAAGCTGCCCTAATTGAGTGCCCCCTCCCTTGGCCAGCGTGGTCCTGGTGTCCCCCTCACGGGGCCCGGGTGGGGTTGTCTGGGGGGGCCTGACCCCAAAACCCTGCCTCAGGCACTGACTGCCACCAGCCTGAACCCTCTGCAACCCCCCTTGACAACCAGCACTGTCCCCTCTCCGCTCTTTTTCTCTGATGCTCTGCTCCTTGCCGCCCAATTGGCTCTGAGCTACAGACTTCTTTTGTCTGCCCTCATTAGAATACTGATCCTCCACACACACACACACACACACACACACACACACACACACACACACACACACACATGCACACACATTCTCTCTCTGTCTCTCTCTCTCTCTCTCTCTCTCTCTCTCTCTCTCTCAGTAATTGCAGTATCATTAGTCAATCCATCGCTATCCAGATGGTAAACAAAAGAGGCTGAAAATTAAACTGAGAAAGTTAAATCAACTATAAATATACTGATTAGCTTTAACAACAAAAAACATTATTTACCCTTCCAATTGGGTTTTTAAAATAGGTAAAAATAAATAAATGTATTATTTTTTTAAACTGTGCAATGGTCCAACTCGGGGGTGTCCAAAGTGCGGCCCCAGGGTGATTTACGGCCTGCAGTTAATTTTTGCACGACCCATAGCACGTTCTAAAAATACTCTTTCTAAATAAAAAATTAAAAAACATAAAAGTGGAATAAAAGAGCAAACAGATGTATTATAAAAAGAAATGTAAGGCTGTTTTTTTAATCTATACTATATATTGTATTGGTTTTGAATATGGAAAATATCAAAACAGCCTCTTTATCCATTGACATTTTGTTTTTAATGTGCGGCCCTCAGTGGAAAAAGTATGCTTGGTCTATCTGTAAGAAATAGAAAAAATGGCTTTAGTTTAGATAATAATGAGTCATATATTGGAATATGGGATCCATTATTTAAATTAGTTTTAACCATTAAATGAACCTAAAATATGACTTTCTTCTATCTTTGTGGAAAATATTGGACTCAATGTGTTGTCAAGATTATGAGATGTGATGCAAGTGTAAGCCACTGTGACACTATTGTTCATTTTTTTAATGTTTTTATTTTATTTTTTATAAATGGCTGTGATGATAATGTAAATGAGGGATTTCTAATCACTGTTATGTTGGAATTCTTATTAATTTTGATACTGTTTTTGATATTATTCATTTTTGTTTGACTACTTTTGGATTGTTTTGTGTCATGTTTGTGTGTCCTCTCAATTGCTCTGTTGATTGCTAGTCTGAATGTTGTTGGGCCGGTTTTGGAATTGGAATTGTATCATTATGGTATTATTGTGTATTTATTTTGTTGGATTAATTAATAAAATGAATAAATTAAATAAATGCTGGGTTGTAAAAAGAACAGTAGAAAACTGTTGCATTTGGAGGATCTTTGAATAGCATTTTTGAAAGAATGTCCGAAAAAAACAGGAGAGCATTTATTTACGACTACTATTTAAAATACAATTATACTTTTCATAATTATATATTACTTCAATTTGAAGGTGTAACAATTACCGGTGTAATAATAAACCGACAAAAAATTCCCGCTAAATAGTATTAGTTTAAAATGTAAATTATCGTGAAACTGTGACAGGTTACCAGTAGTTGAAAAACTTAAGTGATTCTGCCCATTGCCTGGAGAAGCAGCTGGCCAGGGTGCTAATTGCTATGTATATATATATATATATATATTTATACTTTAGACATAACTTTAAAATAAATCATTAAAAACATGAATGAAAAGGAGCAGAAAGGAGTAAAAACGTATAATATCTGCCCCATATTCACACAATTACAACACACTTTCACACATTTAAACTCTTTTTCTGTATTCATAACATGCATATTTCATAACAAACAACATAATTAAACATGAAAACAAAACAAAAATTTTCATCATCATTATTTTCTTCTTTTTTTAAATGCAGTAGGAGACTTAAATTGTTTTATTTCACCGCCAAGATTGTCCCATAAACGTACAACTCTGATTAAAATGCATTTTTCCATTGTCCCTGTTCTATATCTCCATTTATTAATCAACCCAGTTCCTTTCAGATTATAATTACTTTCTGTTTTAGCGAATCTGCTTTGAATGTTGTTTGGTAAAATGTGTGTATGTGCTTTGTAGGATATGCTCTATCAATTCATTACATTTCAGTAATTTTAACTCTTTGAATATTGACTCTGTATGCATTTCCATTAATGATTATTAAAGCTCTCTTCTGCAGAGGGAAGATAATAATGATAATAATAACCTTAATATTTTTTGTTTATATGGAATTTTCATATTGTCACTAAGATTTTTTTAATACGTTAAGTATTTGTTGTAATTGTAAATTATTTTGTTCTTATATTTTTTTTTGATAAAAACCCTGCCTTTTTGCAAGACCCATTTTAGATAGTAATAAAAAATAAATCATATTTCTTAGCTGTTGTTTGACTGTACTTTATTGATGACCACATAATTCACCATATTGGTTCTCGCCTATATTTTTTCAGAATATATAGAAAATACATATATATTAATTTTTTATTTAAATATAAATAATTGTGAATTATTTTGTTCTCATTATATAGGCAATGTGCATTTATTTATAGAGCATAATCTGTACACAAGACTAATCATTGGGCTTTACAGAAAATGACAAGGCAAAAAATGAAATAATCATAATAACAATCATAATTCAAGTGAAATCATAAAATAAAATAATTATAAAAACAATCATAATCCAAATTAAAAATATATGAAAACATTTGTAAATTTCAGTTTGTTTAAATTCCAGTTTATTATTATTTATTACAACTAACGGACTTTTATTGACAAATAATTACTGAGGCCTCTGATTGGCTGGCGACCAGTCTAGGTTGAATCCTGCCTCACGCCGCAAGGCAGCTGGGATAGGCTCCGACACTAATCACGATAAACGGTATAGATGGATGGATGGATATTTATCAACAATTTACTACTTTACTGTTGTTTTATTTTTTGCAAATTATCTGGCTTTTTTTGTCCACATCAGGTTCTGCTGTACAATTAAACAAAAATTAACATTCAAATAAAAATACTAATAAGAATAATTATTAGAAAACAATACGTATTTATTTAAAAAAAAATTAAAGTTTGATTAATGAAAATAAAAAATATTAACTATTTTGCACACACTATTTGAATTACTCATTTTTTTAAATTTATTATTTCATGATTTAAAAAAATAAAAAATAGCACTGTAAGTAAACACAAGATGTATTCCCCAAAATAAATAACTAATCTCTCAGAATGAGATATAACCATCTTTTTTTTTTTTAACCAAACCCAACAATCTCTTCCATTGATAAACTGCCACCATGACAAAGCCTCGCCGTTCAAGTGTAAGAAGAAGTTAACCACAGTTCATAGAAAAAAAATGTCCAGACATTGACTGTTCCACACACAAACATGAGACACTGTGCTCCCACTCCAACACTCACAGCCGGTCCCTTCAAGCCCGCAGCCGGCATCCACCCTCAGCCGTCCGTCATGTTGACTGACAGCTCGGAGGAGGACTGTGACGGCTGATGAGAGCGAAGGCGCCGACGTGTGCCTCGGAGGCAACAGCGGCGGTCCTGTGTTCTCCTGCCCACCTCCTATCGGGGCCTCCCGCTGGCCCCTCCTCTCTTACGGGCTTGCAGCCAATTAGGAGTGGACAAAGTCACCTAAAAGTGACCAGCGAGTGGTCTCAAACATGTAAACGTGTCATGGCGCCCCCCAATATTTCCACATTCGGGGTGTTAGCTTCCCTCCCTACTCTCCATCTCAAGGACCACCTTTATCTTTTTGTCTTCGCTCCTCAACCCGACATGCTTTGCAGGACCACCTTTGGCTTCTTTCACAACCCCCTGGCACCGCTCAGACCCTCAGACCCCGCCCCCCGCCTCGTCGCCAATAGGTGGACTGGCTGGCCCTGCAGGCCACGCTTCCCTCCTCAGCCCCTCGCTGGTCTCCGGGCTCCTCCTGCCCACAGCTACGCCTGTTTGATGTTGGCCTCCTGGCAGGCAACACAAGGCTCGCTGGATGCGAGGAGCTGAAGGACTTTCTTTGGTGTGTGTGTGTGTGTGTGTGTGTGTGTGTGTGTGTGTGTGTGTGTGTGTGTGTGTGTGTGTGTGTGTGTGTGTGTGTGTGTGTGTGTGTGTGTGTGTGTGTGTGTGTGTGCGCGCGCGCGCGCGCGTGTGTGTGTGTGTGTGTGTGTGTGTGTGTGTGTGTGTGTGTGTGTGTGTGTGTGTGTGTGTGTGTGTGTGTGTGTGTGTGTGTGTGTGTGTGTGTGTGTGTGTGTGTGTGTGTAAGAACGTACCCCTTTCTTATCCTCACACGCCATAAAAAAAAAAACCGGGAACAGACATAAAAAAGACTGAAAGATGAGCGGCTCTCAGCAGCTCCACGACTTGCCTCAGTGGGCGGGGCCTAGTGTGGCGACTGATACGTGCCAAAAAACGGTCACATTTTTTTGTACGTTTTTTTTATTACGGTATATTAATGCAAAAGGTACATAAAAATGCAGTTTTTCCATAGATTTTTCACTCCAAATACCAGAGGCCGATACTGATGTTTACCCGATACGATATCAGCACAAATTATCGTCCGTACTGTTATGATCAAGTAAAATCATGTAGGTGTTAACCTCATGACAGACTTACGCTCTTGGAGTGGAGTAATTGTTTCGAGCGACACCTGGTGATCACAAGGATTCATTAAATTGAACGATGCGGACACTTTTGTTACTGGATACTTTCCAATACGCATCTGCCTCGGAGACTTTGTATGTGTGAGTAATATGCAACTATACTTGTTTATATTGACAAATGTGCTGTTTTAGACTGCAATATTGTTCAATGGGAGACACTCACTACTAGGGATGATGTTTGATAAGAAATTATCGAGTTCGAGCCTATTATCGAATCCTCTTATCGAACCGATTCCTTATCGATTCTCTTATTGAGTCCAGATAGGTTGTTGTATATAGAAAAAAACACACAATATTTGGTTTAACAAAAGCTCACTTTTATTATATAAGAAAAAAATAAAATCTAATAAATAAATAAATATTGACTGTTATCCCAGTAAAAAAAATAAAATAAAATAAATAAATATTGACTGTTGTCACCCAAAGTATATTAAGTGGGATTTTTCAGAAAAACAAATATATACAGTAACACAAAAACAACCTGTCTCTGTGATCACTATAGGTGTATACATAATAATATAGTTTTAAATAAAATCAGTCCCTTGGGCACAAAACTGAAAATAATACAGCTCTCCAAAAAGTGCACTTCTGCTGCTATTTGACATAACTGTTTATGATGCTTTGACTTTTTTGCACTTTATTTCTTAATTGAAAGAAAATTCTATGAAGAGAAAAGTTGTTTGCAAATGTGGTTACAATGCTAAAAAAATGAAAAGTTAAAGCTAAAAAAAGAAATACACTTTATTGAGTTAACATCATTTCTTTATAGGGGGAAAGATGTGATGTTATGAGCTAGGGAATATAACAACTACACTACCCAGCATGCAACGGGAGTGACGAGCATGCGCGGTAGCCCCGAAAAGTGTTGTTGCATGTCGCCACCCGGCAGCTAAGAATGAGGTTATGAGCACGCTGTGAAAGTAAACGTCAAGAACTCAGCCAACACGCCTCGTCTGCATTATTTATAATTAGGCAGACAACACATATACAGTGTGATTTTGTTTTGTTTACAAGGAAAGAAAAACAAAAGTTAAAAAAGGGAGATATATGTTGTATATATATGTATGTGCTGCGGTTGCTTTAAGAACGTTGCGACATCTGCCGTAAAGGAGCTGCGTTGCTAGCCTGGTTGCTATGTTTCCGGTTGGTCGTAAAAGTGTTCGTCATGTGTTTGTACCCTGCTCAAATTTCTCAGTAAAGTTATTCATTAGATTATACCTTTTGTTTTGAACTTTATTACACCCTGGAGCGTTTTTTCCGGTCCATTGTTTTTCCTGCTTTCCCTATCTGCGCCTAATGACTGAGCTACGTGACGTCATTTCTTGTGATGTCCCACGGAGCATTTCTTGTCGGGACGGGATTCGTTCCCAGGGATTCGAATAAAGAACCAACTCTTTTTTTTTACTATAGTGGTCTCGATAACGGGTACCGGTTCTCAAAAAGGGATTCAAGTCCCAGGACTTGGTTCTTTTCTTATCGAACAACCGGGAAAATCGGTTTCGAGTATCATCCCTACTCATTACATATCTCTAGCTTGTGTGCAATTGTGTGCTTAGCTGTTGTGTAGCTGCTAGCTCCTAGTAGCATATAGCCTACTACAGGGCTTTTCAACTACATAATGTAGAGGGCCGCAGTTTCAAGAGTCCAAGGGCACGGGGGCCTGACATTGAAATGTGGATGTTTCTTCAGGAACTTTATATTCCTTTGAGACTTAGTATACTTAATTACAAAGTAACACAGTGGCTTTCAGACCGCACTGTCAATAAATTCATTGTTCTGCCCTAGCTACTCGTTTCCAGCGTGTGCAGATAGTTAACAGTGTGAAGAAACAGAAGCTCTACCTGCAAAAACTGAAATATAAGTAAGATTAAATATCTCATATAAGGGTGATATTTGCTTATTTTCTGTCAGATAAGATAATTCTTCTCACTAATCAGATTTTATGTTAGAGTGTTTTACTTGTTTTAAGGGTTTTGGTCCTACATGATCTCAGTAAGATATTACAGCTTGTTGCTGAGATTTGATGACCTATATTGAGTAAAACATGCTTGAAACTAGAATATCAAGTGTTGCAATGGACAATCACATGGACAAAGATAAAACCTTTTGGAAGAAAGTTCTGTGGTCAGATGAAACAAAAATTGAGCTGTTCGGCCACAATACCCAGCAATATGTTTGGCGGAGAAAAGGTGAGGCCTTTAATCCGAGGAACACCATACCTACCGTCAAGCATGGTGGTGGTAGTATTATGCTCTGGGCCTGTTTTGCTGCCAATGGAACTGGTGCTTTACACAGAGTAAATGCGACAATGAAAAAGGAGGATTACCAACAAATTCTTCAGGACAACCTAAAATCATCAGCCCGGAGGTTGGGTCTTGGGCGCAGTTGGGTGTTCCAACAGGACAATGACCCCAAACACACGTCAAAAGTGGTAAAGGGAGGGCTAAATCAGGCTAAAATTAAGGTTTTAGAATGTCCTTCCCATAGTCCTGACTTAAACGTGTGGACAATGCTGAAGAAACAAGTTCATGTCAGAAAACCAACAAATTTAGCTGAACTATACCAATTTTGGCAAGAGGAGTGGTCAAAAATTTTAACCAGAAGCTTGTGGATGGCTACCAAAAGCGCCTTATTGCAGTGAAACTTGCCAAGGGACATGTAAGCAAATATTAACATTGCTGTATGTATACTTTTGACCCAGCAGATTTGGTCACATTTTCAGTAGACCCATAATAAATTCATAAAAGAACCAAACTTCATGAATGTTTTTTGTGATCAACAAGTATGTGCTCCAATCACTCTAAATTATTGCGGCGTGTGTTTTTCAGTCTTTGCAACTATAAACTCCCTGTTGGACATTTTGTAAACAGCTACAAAAGTAAGGAACATATAGTGTTGTCCCAATACCAAATGTATTTCGATACTTTTTGATACTTTTCTAAATAAAGGGGACCACAAAAAATTGCATTATTGGCTTTATTTTAACAAATAAATCTTAGGGTACATTAAACATATGTTTTTTATTGCAAGTTCGTCCTTAAATAAAATAGTGAACATAGAAGACAACTTGTCTTTTATTAGTAAGTAAGCAAACAAAGGCTCCTAATTTACGTATACAGTAAGATATTGTATTGTTTTGTCAAAATTATTAAGGACAAGTAGGTAGAAAATTAATTATTAATCTACTTGTTCATTTACTGTTAATATCTGCTTATATTCTCTTTTAACATGTTCTATCTACACTTCTGTTAAAATGTAATAAAGTTAAAGTTCCAATGATTGTCACACACACACTAGGTGTGGTGAAATTTGTCCTCTGCATTTGACCAGTCCCCTTGTTCACCCCCTGGGAGGTGAGAGGAGCAGTGAGCAGCAGCGGTGGCCGTGCTCAGGAATCATTTGGTGATTTAACCCCCAATTCCAACCCTTGATGCTGAGTGCCAAGCAGGGAGGGAATCATTTATTCTTCTGTTGTTTGATACTTTACATTAGTTTTGGATGATACCACAAATTTGGGTATCAATCCGATACCAAGTAGTTACAGGATCATACAATGGTCATAATTTAAGTCCTCATGTGTCCAGGGACATATTTACTGAGTTTATAAACATAATATAAATAAAAAAAGAACGAAAACAGATTTTGTGATTGCTAAAAAATATCGATGTAACCATAGTAGTTTTTACTAGATACGCTCCTGTACTTGGTATCATTACAGTGGATGTCAGGTGTCGATCCACCAATGGCGTTTGTTTACATTGTGACGCCGGTGAGCTACAGTGTGTAGTGAAGCATGTTCAGCTATTCCTCGTCCTGCAGGGATGATACTTGTAAGAAACGTACTTTATTTGTCGCCATGGAGGCGAGGATTAGTGATTTAGAAGTAGCTAAAACACTCAACTGCGGGTGGACTTTAGCCACTGGCTAGCTAGCCATGTCTTCCACCTCTTCCTGAGGGCGTTTCTGTGTTATAACTTCACTGTTATCGCCAAAATTGTGTCCATTCTCCCTTTTCTGTCTACACACATTGTCTGTTTGTAAGTACTCCGTGATTGTGCGCTGCCGAACATGCTCCTCTGCTCGTAAAACCAGCAAAGACACAACAGGGTTGGACCGGTACTTTTTAGAGGCGGTATAGTACCGAATATGATTCATTAGTATCGCGGTACTATACTTGTACCGGTATACCGTACTACCCTACTACCATATAAGGACATCTGAACCTACAAACCTTTAAGTTTCTCACATGACACATTTAAGATGTGTGGTTAGTTCAGACCTGGGCATTCTGCGGCCCGCGGGCCGCATCCTGCCCTTTGTACGTCCCTGTCCGGCCCGCGTGAGGCCAATCATAAATTACAAAATAAATTTTAAAAAGTATCTATGTCGAGTGTGCAATACAACGGTGCTGCTTTTGTTTTGAAAAGCTTTATTTGTATTACTTCCGTGTGGACGTATGTGCGTGCGTGATTGTGAGTGAATGTGAACAGCTGCAATCACAAATTACAAAATAAAGTTGAAAAAACATCTATGTTGTGCGCGCAATACAACTGTGCTGCTTTTATTTTGAAAAGTGTTATTTCCGGGCGTATGTCCATGTGTAACCTGTGAGTGAAGGTGCACAGCGACAAGTGATGCACGGTTTACACGTGTTTTCAACAAGACATGGACTGCCAAGCTACGTTCCCTCTAAGGTGCGCGCCTGCGCAATTGCGCACTGCTCAAGCGTCCTCTGCGCACAGCAAATATATGCCGCGCACCAAATCAAATCCCATCTGTATTCTAAACAAAATAAACACATTTATTCTGTGTAATTTTGCAATGCAACTCTGAGTGACAGTGACAACAACCGTGTTCGTCAACACCGTTTAATTGAACACCGTTTAATTATTGTAACGTCTATCGAGATGCTTCGAGGCCAGGAATTATATCGATCACTTTATTGAGCAAAACTGTTAAAATACGGCCATAACCACACCAAAAACATGAGTAAAACACTTCTATCTCGAAAAACTAGTCATTTTCTGCCGTACAAACCAGGCCAAAACCAACTTGTCATCTGTCACCAACACGCATACCACTAAACCACTGGTGCGTTTATGGCCACACAAAAAGTCGGACAACTCAAACACCAAACAAAGTTACACTATGACTCCTCAGTCATGTGTGCTTATTTTACTGTCATTTATTATTAATGTTAATTTATTGATATTAATCATGGGATGCTGTTACTAGAGAAAGTTACAGGAATGCACACTTCATCCTATGCTTACATTTCATTGTGCAACATGAGGATGTTTAAGGGGAACTAAATGTGATCTCTGAAAGGGGTACAAATGATTTCCAAGGCAGTGCTTTTGGTATAAAGTTAAGTTAGGTTAAATGAAAGTATTATTATTATTATTATTAATTATTATTATTATTATTATTATTATTTATCTTACGGTATATATCAAAAATAATATTGAGCAAAGTTTAATTGAAATATTGTCGATGTGGCCCTCCAGCAGTGCTCCGGTTGCTCATGCGGCCCCCGGTAAAAATTAATTGGCCACCCCTGGGTTAGTTCTATGCTAACAATCATAATACAATAATCCACGGTGGAAAACAGTTCCATAGGCACGTGTACTCATTTAAAGAGTTTAAATGATGCGTGACATTTCCTCTGCTGTCGTCTTAAAAGAAATGCTCCACTTACTATTACACAGACAGAATACCTTCTCTTTTTTTCCCCCCGTTTACTATAGAAATCCCTCACTTGTCCCTCAAGGGGTACGACTTAAATGTCATTTTGTCAGGCAGATTATGACAAACTTTTGACTCCTTATTAAAGGCGGCATGTCACAGCCCATCAGCCCTGTTGTGGAGAGCCGCGTTGGGCGCTCTGTAATGATTAAATGGGCGTTTGATTTGAAATGAGACAACAGCGAGGCGCCATCAAAGGAGGATTCTCACGCTTTAGCTGCAGGTTGTAGCTGGATGTACGGCCTATGGCTGGCAGGCTGCTGCTAGCACTCTGCCAGGCAGATGAGAGCCGGGTTAATGTTGGGATTTGTTCCCTAAAGCTCCCGCACAAAGGAAATACTGATCAGCTTTGCCGTCAGCCTCGAGACCTGTTAATCGCTAATCAGCACTTACACAGCCTCTGTCAGAGCACCGCACACACACACACACACACACACACACACACACACACACACACAGCAACTCATCCCTGCGACACCATGCACATCACTGCGCTTTGTGATGATGAATGTCTTCAACTTTTTAATTGTGCACTTTTCCAGCTTGTCAACAAACCTGACACCTCCAAGCAGTCAAACTCTGCATTTATGTACACGGGAGGACATCTTGGTTGAAAACTTTCACTTTGTCAGAGCGCCAAACTTGTCGCCAAGGATAGAAATGGCGGAATGAACCAAAAATATCAACACCGTGCTCGTATTGCCCACCATACATTCTGGGTATTTGTTCTGTTGTGTTTATGTTGTGTTACGGTGTGGATGTTCTCCCGAAATGTGTTTGTCATTCTTGTTTGGTGTGGGTTCACAGTGTGGCGCATATTAGTAACAGTGTTAAAGGCCTACTGAAACCCACTACTACCGACCACGCAGTCTGATAGTTTATATATCAATGATGAAATCTTAACATTGCAACACATGCCAATACGGCCGGGTTAACTTATAAAGTGCAATTTTAAATTTCCCGCTAAACTTCCGGTTGAAAACGTCTATGTATGATGACGTTTGCGCGTGACGTCAATGGTTGAAACGGAAGTATTCGGACACATTGTATCCCAATACAAACAGCTCTGTTTTCATCGCAAAATTCCACAGTATTCTGGACATCTGTGTTGGTGAATCTTTTGCAATTTGTTTAATGAACAATGGAGACTGCAAAGAAGAAAGTTGTAGGTGGGATCGGTGTATTAGCGGCTGGCTGCAGCAACACAACCTGGAGGACTTTGAGATGGATAGCAGACGCGCTATCCGACGCTAGCCGCCGACCGCATCAATGATCGGGTGAAGTCCTTCGTCGCGCCGTCGATCGCTGGAACGCAGGTGAGCACGGGTGTTGATGAGCAGATGAGGGCTGGCGTAGGTGGAGCGCTATTGTTTTTATCATAGCTCTGACGAGGTCCCGTAGCTAAGTTAGCTTCAATGGCGTCGTTAGCAACAGCATTGCTAGGCTTCGACAGGCGGCACAGCATTAACCGTGTAGTTACAGGTCCAGTGTTTGGTTCGGTGTCTCCTGATATTAGTATTGTTGCTCTTCTGTCTATCCTTCCAGTCAGGGGCTTATTTCTTTTGTTTCTATCTGCATTTAAGCACGATGCTATCACGTTAGCTCCGTAGCTAAAGTGCTTTGCCGATGTATTGTCGTGGAGATAAAAGTCACTGTGAATGTCCATTTCGCGTTCTCAACTCTCATTTTCAAGAGGATATAGTATCCGAGGTGGTTTAAAATACAAACCCGTGATCCACAATAGAAAAAGGAGAAAGTGTGGAATCCAATGAGTCCTTGTACCTAAGTTACGGTCAGAGCGAAAAAAGATACGTCCTGCACTGCACTCTAGTCCTTCACTCTTACGTTCCTCAGACACAAATCTTTCATCCTCGCTCAAATTAATGGGGTAATCGTCGCTTTCTCGGTCCGAATCGCTCTCGCTGCTGGTGTAAACAATGGGGAAATGTGAGGAGCCTTTCAACCTGCGACGTCACGCTACTTCCGGTACAGGCAAGGCTTTTTTTTATCAGCGACCAAAAGTTGCGAACTTTATCGTCGATGTTCTCTACTAAATCCTTTCAGCAAAAATATGGCAATATCGCGAAATGATCAAGTATGACACATAGAATGGATCTGCTATCCCCGTTAAATAAAAACATTTAATTTCAGTAGGCCTTTAAAGTTGTTTATACGGCCACCCTCAGTGTGACATGTATGGCCCTTGACCAAGTATGCCTTGCGTTATTATTAAACAAGTTACAAGATCATACAACATGTCAGCAATTCTTGACATCTCCGAGTAAAGAACATTGTTAAAACCGTTCAACGCTACATTATTATTTGACTGGGCCGGTACTTTATATGGAGGAAAAGCAGACGCTTGGACAGCATGCGGCTGTTGAGAGGTGATGTTTTCAGGTGAGAGAGGACGTTAAAGGCAGTGCCTTTAAGGCACATCCCCAATATTGTTGTCCAGGTGGAAATCGGGAGAATGGTTGCCCTGGGAGATTTTCGGGAGGGGCACTGAAATTCGGGAGTCTCCCGGGAAACTCGGGAGGGTTGGCAAGTATGTTGACCACTCGATGGACCATCCCAGCAGGCACTAGACATTGAAACAACGTTGAGAACTTGTTGAATTAAGTCCTGATGTTCAGCAACTCAAACATAACGTTGAAACAACAGTCTTTCTTTAATCAATGTTGGGTGCCAATGTAGATTTGACCATTGAATGTTGCTCCTTTTCCAACAAATATTTGACAACACGAATACAACGTTGAGACAACATGCTTTTTGTCAACGTTTAATCAATGTTGGGTTGTGACGTTGATTTGAGTATTGAATTTTGGTCATTTTCCAACAAATATTTTACAACACAAATACAACGTTGAAACAACGTGCTTTTTGGCGACGTTTAATCAATGTTGGGTTCTGACGTAGATTTGACCATAGAATTTTGATCATTTTCCAACTAATATTCTACAACACAAATACAATGTTGAAACAACATGCTTTTTGACAACGTTTAATCAATGTTGGGTTCTGAGGTTGATTTGACCGTTGAATTTTGATCATTTTCCAACCAATATTCTACAACACAAATACAACGTTGAAACAACATGCTTTTTGACGTTTATTCAATGACAGATTGTGACGTTGATTTGACTTCTGAATTGTGGTCATTTTTCAACCAATATTTTACAACACAAATACAACGTTGAAACAACGTGCTTTTTGGCGACGTTTAATCAATGTTGGGTTCTGACGTAGATTTGACCATAGAATTTTGATCATTTTCCAACTAATATTCTACAACACAAATACAATGTTGAAACAACATGCTTTTTGACGACATTTAGTCAATGTTGGGTTCTGACGTTGATTTAACCATTGAATTTTGGTCATTTCCCAACCAATATTCTACAACACAAATACAATGTTGAAACAACATGCTTTTTGACAACGTTTAATCAATGTTGGGTTGTGACGTTGATTTGACCATTGAATTTTGGTTATTTTTCAACCAATATTCTACAACAAAAATATGACGTTAAAACAACGTGCTTTTTGACGACGTTTATTCAATGACAGATTGTGAAGTTGACTTGATCATTGAAATGTGGTCATTTTCCAACTAATATTCTACAACACAAATACAACGTTAAAACAACATCCTTTTTGACGACGTTTATTCAATGACAGATTGTGACGTTGATTTGACCATTGAATTGTGGTAATTTTTCAACCAATATTCTATAACACAAATATGACGTTGAAACAACATGCTTTTTGACAACATTTAGTCAATGTTGGGTTCTGACGTTGATTTAACCATTGAATGTTGGTAATTTCCCAACCAATATTCTACAACACAAATACAATGTTGAAACAACATGCTTTTTGACAACGTTTAATCAATGTTGGGTTGTGACGTTGATTTGACCATTGAATTTTGGTTATTTTTCAACCAATATTCTACAACAAAAATATGACGTTAAAACAACATGCTTTTTGACGACGTTTATTCAACGACAGATTGTGACGTTGACTTGATCATTGAAATGTGGTCATTTTCCAACCAATATTCTACAACACAAATACAACGTTAAAACAACATGCTTTTTGACGACGTTTATTCAATGACAGATTGTGACGTTGATTTGACCATTGAATTGTGGTCATTTTTCAACCAATATTCTATAACACAAATATGACGTTGAAACAACATGCTTTTTGACAACATTTAGTCAATGTTGGGTTTTGACGTTGATTTAACCATTGAATTTTGGTCATTTCCCAACCAATATTCTTCAACACAAATACAACGTTGAAACAACATGCTTTTTGACAACGTTTATTCAATGTCAGGTTGTGACGATGATTTGACCATTGAAATTTGGTCATTTCCCGACCAACAACGTAGATGCAACGTTGGACATCAATGTTGTCTCAATTTACAAACACAACTATTTTGCAACGTTGTTTCTAAGTCAGTTTAAAAGGACATGTACGTGTAATTAACGTTGTATCAATGTCTTGTGCCTGCTGGCTCCTAAAGTCAGTACAAATGTTTTCTATTATTATGTCTACTGTATTAGATTAAAAGTGTAAACATGACTACACGGGTGTTATGTCATGTTGAAAACCGTATTTAGATAGCTGTAAACAAGTTTTTTTTTTATACTGCAGCTATGAAAGTATTTGATTTATAATTAATCGTTTCACGGTCTTTAGAGCATAAAAAACGTGTTAATGAGCATCTAAATATGGGTTTCAACATCACGAGAGCTCTCTCCACATATAATAATTTAAATTGAGCGAAAATGTCTTTTTTGTATACTGATAAAAATCCTAAAAATTAACAATTACAGAATTAATTAATATATATTAATACATTTTGAATATTAATAATATTCAAGAAACATAAATAAAATATTAATTATTACATTTGTAAAAAGTCAATATGAGTGTTATTTTGAGGGACGACGTGGGTTCTCAATTCTCTGTGAAGCTCTGTAAGTGTCTACAAAAGCGCTATATAAATCTAATACAATATTATGATTATTATTTCAATAATAATACTATTTTATTTATGTCAAAAAATTTATTTATTACAACAAAATAATTACGAAAATATGCTTCTTTTTTTTTTAAATAAAAAAAGTATGTGCAACATATAACAAAAATCTGTAAATTGGTCATTACTGTAATTTGTTTTTGAATTATATTTATATAGCACGTTTTCTCCAGTGACTCAAAGCGCTTCGCATTTAGAAACCCATTATCTACAATTAAGCTACATTTACATCAGTGTGGGTGGCACTGGGCGCAAAGTGGGTGGAGTGTCTTGCCCAAGGACACGGCGGTAGTGACTACGGTGGCGGCCGCTGAGCCCCGCTGCCCCAAAAGGTATTAAAAATACATCCCAAAAAGTTGTTAGAAACATTCTTGAATATTTTATTTTTTTCTGAAAAATTTGCATGTGAACATATTTAAACTTAGAGAAAAGCTTTCAAATATACTTTGTATTTAATTTATGATATTCAACTTATCACCGCAAAAAAAGTTGGTGTAAATAAGCTTTTTTTTTTACAAATCCTAATGAAACATCTATCATACATAATAAAAAATCGCACAATTTTCAGTATTTTTTTTTAATTAATCAAAAAAAAAGAAAAAAGATAATGGGTTATATATATATGTATATATATATATATATATATATATATATATATATATATATATATATATATACACAGGTAGAATATATACGGTGGTATTTTTGTCTGTGAAAAATTTAAACAGATTGAACTTACTTTTTTTAGGAAAATGTATTCATTTTAATTATAATTTGTAATATTTTTTGAAGTAAGTATTTTTCATTTTATCTGCAAAAAGTGACAAGTGTGATCTTGAATGTATTCAATCAATCAATCAATCAATCAAAGTTTATTTATATAGGCCTTAATATCAAATGCCTCAAAGGGCTGCAATTTTGAAAGTCAAATAATAATAATACGATGTCTGTGTCTATTTTTTATCTAAATTGTAATACATTTTTTTAAAGCAAAAATAGTAGGTATAGAAAAAAACCTGCTTTATTTTACAATATCTCTTCATTAAAAAAAAAATACAATACATGATATTTTTTTAAAATAAATTTGTCATTGTTATGACTTTTTTTCAAATTGATTTAAAAACATACTTAGTCATTTAGTATTTGTTTAATGTGACCATGCGCTCTTAACACTGGCACACCCCTTTCTGTAAAAAGATCTAAACAGTTGGAAACTTAAAGGGAAACTGCACTTTTTTTTATTTTGCCTTTTGTTCCCAATCATTATGAGAGACAAGAACAAGTGAAGTGAAGTGAATTACATTTATATAGCGCTTTTTCTCAAGTGACTCAAAGCGCTTTACATAGTGAAACCCAATATCTAAGTTACATTCAAACCAGTGTGGGTGGCACTGGGAGCAGGTGGGTAAAGTGTCTTGCCCAAGGACACAATGGCAGTGACTAGGATGGCGTAAGCGGGGATCGAACCTGCAACCCTCAAGTTGCTGGCATGGCCGCTCTACCAACCGAGCTATACCGAGATATACACACTTATTTTTTTTGAATTTTTAACGATTTTAAAGATAATAAAAAAAACGCTTCAGCAACTTCAAAACCCACCATCAACATTTTATATACACACTGCGAGTCTATATATAATGTATTAACCAAGATGTTCAAAACAATATTTAATATGTTCAATGTTTACCGTATTTTGATCATTTTAAACATTGATTTCTTCCGCACATTGATTTTTCTGTTTCCATAGCAGCGCACGTCTGACTTCTGGCAAAAATGTATGGTCCAACTTCCGGAATCAAACACGAGTGTGTTTTCTGATCATGGCAGACTTGGTAACAGATAACGAAGACGACTATTTTTGGTCAAATATGGATTCACAACCTTATATTTTTGAAGCTGAATATACGGAGGATGAACTACTGCTTTTAGAAGCCAGCACAAAGGAAGAGTAAGTCGTTGGAGCAGAAGGAAAGTGGGAGTGGGGGATGAAAGCTAATTTTGACGCTGTAAATTTGGAACTTGGAGACAAACTATTTTGACATAAATGGAGTGCCTATCCAAAATCAACAGGAAACGTCCCCGGCCAGCTGGACCAGACGAACAACTGTCCCTTAAGTGAGTCACTTTAATATCGATTAGGATAATACGACTACATTACATACGCTGTCTGGGTAGCTCAGCTGTGTACAAACAAAACATGAAATGTGGGCTAATACTTTACATATACAGTAAAATGATTGTTCACGTTTCTCAGTCAGTACAAATTGGTGTTGTATCGCATTGTGTTGTCTATCACAAACTCAAATGCATTTCGTGGTGACGTAGAAGCTAGCTTTTAAGGCTAATCTCGTAGCACGTCGATGTGTTACTACGCCAGAACAAACTTTGCTCTTACAATAACAATGTCGCTAAAGCTTGGTTATTATACAGGTTACGGAACGTAAATAAAGTATTGTTGACGCTTTTTGAATTTATTTTTAAGTGATTTAGCCTGCTCAGTGGCCTTGTGGTTAGAGTGTCTGCCCTGAGATCGGTAGGTGGTGAGTTCAAACCCCGGCCGAGTCATACTGAAGACTATAAAAATGGAACCCATTCCCTCCCTGCTTGGCACTCAGCATCAAGGGTTGGAATTGGGGGTGAAATCACCAAAATGATTCCCGAGCGCGGCCACCTCTGCTGCTCACTTCTCACCTCACCTCCCAGGGGGTGGAACAAGGGAATGGGTCAAATGCAGAGGGTGATTTCACCACACCGCTCACCTAGAATGATACGTTTTTTATATGTTAGAAAGCGAAAAAAACCAAAAACCTTTTGTCTTCTTGTCTATCATAATGATTGTGACCTACAGGCAAAATTCCAAAAAACAAAAGTGCAGTTCCCCTTTAAACGGAGCTTTCAAGATGTCAGTCCGACGTATTTGTAAAAGCTTGTATGACATAATAAATACTCGGAAGTCTTTAAAAAAAAAAGAGCAAAAATAGACTTTTTTGATTTCTAGCCTAGAGAGTACCAACACGCATCATCTCGACTGCAAATGATTTAGAATGGACTTTTGGTAATTCCACTCCCTCATTCTCCCGACGCCTCAATCATAGCCACTTAACAGAGAACGCCCCCCTCCCCTGCCCTCACTTCCCCCATCCTCCGCTCGGCCCACTGGCGCAGAAAGACAGCCCAGTTCTGGTATTGTTCTGGGCTGAGGCCGGGCCTCTCTCTGCAGGAATGCTGGATTCCGTTTGAAGTGGGGATCCGGCACGGGCTGCCTCACCTGCAAGATCAATACGCCCGGTTCAAAGCGGTCGGCTTCACAGAGAACACACTCTTATTAATTTATAGAAACTTCTAGAAACTTTGTGTGAAGGGAGGAGAATAAAAAAAAAAACTCCAACTCTGTGCGGTGGGAATTATTAATACACCTGCAGAGAGCGCCAGAGTCGGCCATCTTCTAACACCTTATATGAATATTTAAATGAGTCGGCGTTTGATGTGCATTGATCATGCAAAAAGTATGTGTCGTGTGTGTGTGTGTGTGTGTGTGTGTGTGTGTGTGTGTGTGTGTGTGTGTGTGTGTGTGTGTGTGTGTGTGTGTGTGTGTGTGTGTGTGTGTGTGTGTGTGTGTGTGTGTGTGTGTGTGTGTGCCAGACAGATGGATAAGGAAGCTGCTTAAAGGACTCCCTAGATCAAGAGCATGTGTAAGCGTGCAGGCGTGCGTGTTTAACTCATTAAGGCGGTCCATTTGAGTTTTCCTTTGTTGTCAGATTTGATGATTTGGGGGAAATTTCCATCCCAGGATTCAAAGCGTTCCTGTACGGCGCTCCAGGCCCGCTGCGTCGGGAGCGAAAAAGCTCCGCATTCATATTTCATGATATCAATTTATCAACAGGAACAATCTCAGGATGTTGGCTCAGATACGACTCCGTGTTCCCTCCTGTTTCACCTGGGGGACACATGCACGCCTTTTCTCACCGCTTTGCATCGCTGTCTTGCTCACGCTCGCCTGCGTGGTGACGGATCGCGCAAAGATGTCGGCGTTCGACGTGAATATCGGGGGGGTTTTTTTGGTACGATAAAACAAAGCGAATTCAACATGAATGACGTTCAAGAAAACTGGCAGGAAACATCACCCTTTCTAACGGGGGTGTCCCGATCCGATGTTGATATTGATATCAGTCTGTATCGGATTGCATCTAAATTTAAAATGATTTGTGCAAAGTCAAATCATTAACAAAAAGCATAGGCTACTAGAAGCTACACACACAAGTTTGACATACCTAATAAGTAAGTATGTCATGTCTGTTGATCATATTTTGTTTAAGTCATGTTCTGTTTGGTTTTTGGACACTTAGTTCCTGCTTTTTCACTCTTGTTTTGTCACCATAACAACCATTAGTTTCACCTGTTTCACGGTTTGAGTCACGCACCTGTTTTCACTGATTATGTCACTGCTATTTAAGCCTGTCTGTTTCTGTTGATCGTCCTGGTGACATTATCCTGTCCATCCATACTACCTCTGCTACCCATGAGATTCCTGTTTATTATAGTTCATGCTTCATGCCATGCCACAGTAAGTGTTTTTGTTTCGTGTTCATAGTTAATTACCTTTGTGCTGGTCTTTTGTTTTCATTAGTCAAGTTTGTTCTCCGCCATTGTGCGCGCCTTTTGTTTGCTTCCTTTTTTGTAGTCTGTTAGTGTTTAAAATAAAAGATGTACTTACATTCACGCCGTGCCCGTGCCAACTTTCCTTTGCATTCCGGGAAAACGCAACACCCAAAGGACCACGTATTGACAAAGTACACCAAATTACACAGTCAGTACTAAATTTATTATAACAACCCAGGAGAGCTACTAGGGCGCTTGAAACTTAAAAGGAAACTGCACTTTTTTTTTAATGTTGCCTATTGTTCCCAATCATTATGAGAGACAAGAACACGATTTTAAAGATAATAAATAAAACTCTTGGAAGATGCGGCTTATGGGAGTCAAAGCCCTTTAAGACAACTTCAAAACCCTCCAGCAATGTTTTATGTTCACACTGCGAATCTATATACAGTTGTGGTCAAAAGTTGACATACACTTGTAAAGAACACAATGTCATGGCTGTCTTGAGTTTCCAATAATTTCTTCAACTCTTATTTTTTTGTGATAAGAGTGTTGGTCACATTTTGTGATAGAGTGTTGGTCACATTTTCAGTAGACCCATAATAAATTCATAAAAGAACCAAACTTCATGAATGTTTTTTGTGACCAACAAGTATGTGCTCTAATTACTCTATCACAAAAAAATAAGAGTTGTAGAAATTATTGGAAACTCAAGACAGCCATGACATTATGTTCTTTACAAGTGTATGTACACTTTTGATCGCGACTGTATAATGTAGTAACCGAGATGTTCATAACAATATGTAATATGTTCAATATTTACTGTATTTTGATCATTCTAATTATTGCCAGGACTGTTTTTTTCCGCACACTGTTTCCATAGCACCGCACGTCTGACTTCTGGCAACAATATGTGTTCCAACTTCCGGAATCAAACACGAGTGTGTTTTCTGATCATGGCAGACTTGGTAACAGATAACAAAGACGACTATTTTTGGTCAAATTGGGATTCACAACCTTATATTTTTGAAGCTGAATATACAGAGGATGAACTATTGCTTATAGAAGCCAGCAGAAGAGCTACTAGGGCCCTTTTCTACCAAAAGTTCAGGAACGTATAGTTCCTGGAACCTCTGGTTCCTGGGTTGATAGGTTCCTGTAGAAGTGTGTGGTTTGTGTTTTCACCGTATTTCCCACTTCAGGGTAGTTTGTAGAAATCTGGCTGATGACGTATGGAGGAGTTTGAGTATATTTCTACACTGATACATGTAAATAAACAGACAATATTAGGTCAAAGTTATTTTACTAAAAAAAAGTAAATGAAATACAAAGCAACCATATAAAAAACATGGAGTCTATTAGAGTGCTAAAACTGCCAATAGTTCATCAATAATCAATATATCAGTTTGCAGCTTTTTAAACATCACAAAATGCTTTTCTTTTAGAGGAAGTTAGATTTTGTGACCTGTTTGTTTTCATTGCTGCTATTTTAACTGTTTTTAAATACATAATCAAGGTTAATTGTATTTTTTTTTAGCACTTTGCCTTTCCTTTCTTTTAACAGGTAAAGTATAAATAAATATTTATAAATGAATTACTCATGTCTGTTGTTAGTAAGCACATGCCTAAAATAACTTAAGATGCATTTAGAAATCCATGGAAAAATTAGAGCCATTTAATTTGTGTACGCTTTATTAGTCGACTAATCGTTAAGATAGTCGTTGACTAATCGACTGTCAAAATAATCATTTGTTGCAGCCCTAACACTTAATACATGAGGCCCCAGATGGGCGCATCCTATTGTAGCACTAATAGCTTCTTGTAATCAAAATTTTTGATTGCAGCATAACAATTAGCCGGAGACAGCTCCTATCGCAAAAAGTTGAGGTACTACTGTACCATAAACTAGTGATTCTCAAACTGTGGTATGCAGTCTCCGTCTAATGGTACACCAAACAATTACTCGATTAAAGTACAGTGTTTTGTTTTTCTATATTTAAACAAAGTGTTACTGTTCCAAACGTGTGTAACGTTACAATGGCCAAAAGTATTAAATATACTTGTCAAATAAAACCTCTGCCTTGTTTTTAATGAATACTTGTGCCTACTACGTTACTGTATTTTAAAGTACCAGTGGAGTGGAAAAAGAAGTTGACTTTTAAGGCTTATTTGTGTTTCATCGGATCCATATCCTATTCTATTTACAATCCGCAAAGTATGTGGAAACACTGTTTGATCACAAAATGCCAGTCATTTTGAATATTGCGCTCTGAATACTTTTGGCTGTTTTTCACACGGTAGTAATGTTTCTGCACTCTGACAATGTTATCAGATCAGTCATACTGGAAATATGCAAAAATTGGAAAGAGATGTGCTATTTATCATTCACAATCCTTATGTAAGACAATAACACATATGCTTGGATTTTTTTATGCATTCCAAATAGTAAATAAATAGCTAACAATTCATTTAACAGATCGAGGGTCCTCCGTTGTGCTCATAATACCCTCTAAAAACATCCAGAAACTGCCAACAATACTCTATTTACATGTCGTGATCTGAAAATTAACCAAATATGATGAGTGATATTGTTATTATTAGCGCCAACACAGACGGACTATTTTAGCGGCGCACTGATAGCAGTGAGCTAATGCGAGCTTACGCCGCTATTGTTGACACAGTAGAAGCCAACGGTCAATTCTAGATTATAATTTATGCATCTGTCACCTGGTAGTAGACAAATGTGGCCATGGACCGACAGGCTGGTCCACTTTCACGTCCCAGAGGTGGCGAAATAGACCCCACGAGACGCTTTTTTTAACCCTTCGTGAGGATTGCGATTTAATCTTTATCTAAACGGAATTATGTGAGCATCCAATCGGTCGGCACCCCAGCGAGAGTGGAAATATTACAGTAAGTGTTTGTTTTATTCTGGTTTGTTATGGTTAGTTTGTATGTTTAGCACCTAGCAATGCTGCGGATGCTAATGTCACAATGAAACTGCATCCATCACTCGGCTTCTAAAACTTATTACTCATCCTCTCTGTGTTCGGGGTCAAAAACATAAGGTCCTGTACCATAATTTTCCCAAAACAAAGTAAGTAAGTACATTTTATTTGTAAAGCGCTTTTCTCAGATAAAATCCCAAAGCACTGTACAAAACATAGGTGAAGCAAAACAACAATTCATTCAAAACAACAGGGGCAACATCATAAAAAGAATACACAGTGGATTAAAAATTATAATTAATGATAATTAACTAAAAGCTTGGCTAAAAAGAGAGGTTTTCAAATGATTCTTAAAAGTTTCAACACAGTCAAGATAACGGAGGAACTGGTGCAAATTGTTCCAGAGCCTGGGAGCTGTAGCCTGGAATGCCAGGTCTCCACGGGTTTTAAAACCATTTTTTGGGATCTTTAGAAGACCCTGTCCTGAAGACCGGAGGCTGCGCCCTGAAGAGTCTGCTTGATTAGCATTGTTGTTTATGGGGAAGGGATCTTTGGTTCCTAGCACGACGTCACGCGATTACGTAACTGGCTTCCTCATTATCTCTCAAAATGGCTCGGGAATCTCCGTGAGATTGATACGATTTTGATCATTTCTATTTCTTCGCAAACTTTGGAAGTCTTTCGGTGTCATAAATCAGACATACACTATATTGCCAAAAGTATTTGGTCACCCATCCAAATGATGAGAATCAGGTGTCCTAATCACTTGGCCTGGTGTATAAAATCAAGCACTTAGGCATGGAGACTGTTTCTACAAACATTTGTGAAAGAATTGGCCGCTCTCAGTGATTTCCAGCGTGGAACTGTCATAGGAGGCCACCTGTGCAACAAATCCAGTCGTGAAATTTCCTCACTCCTAAATGTTCCAAAGTCAACTTTATTATAGGAAAGGTGAAGAGTTGGGAACAACAGCAACTCAGCCACCAAGTGGTAGGCCACGTAAACTGACAGAGAGGGGTCAGCGGATACTGAAGCGCATAGTGCAAAGACTTTCAGTTGCTACAGAGCTCCAAACTTCTTGTGACCTTCCAATTAGCCCACGTACAGTACGCAGAGAGCTTCATGGAATGGGTTTCCATGGCCGAGCAGCTGCATCTCAGCCATACATCACCAAGTCCAATGCAAAGCGTGGGATGCAGTGGTGCAAAGCACGTCGCCACTGGACTCTAGAGCAGTGGAGACGCCTTCTCTGGACTGATGTGTCACATTTTTCCATCTGGCAATCTGATGGACCAGTCTGGGTTTGGAGGTTGCCAGGAGAACACTACATTTCGGACTGCATTGTGCTGAGTGTGAAATTTGGTGGAGGAGGAATTATGGTGTGGGGTTGTTTTTCAGGAGTTGGGCTTGGCCTCTTAGTTCCAGTGAAAGGAACTTTGAATGCTCCAGGGTACCAAAACATTTTGGACAATTCCATGGGATGGCACTTCAAGTTCATATGTGAGTAAAGGCAGGTGGCCAAATACTTTTGGCAATATAGTGTGCATGATAATAGCTTCATATAGAGGCAACTTGTTTTTCCACTCTGCTGTACTTTAATGTTGGTCATCGTGGTGGTACTTAGAGAGTTCTTCTGTTTTTCCACTGCCATAAACAATGTGCTTTATCCATCAAGTAATCTGAACTTTCATCATTAGTCCAGTTGTGTCTATGATACAACGTCCATTTGCTAAATGAAGTGAGGTCAAAGCAACAAAGTTCAGTGCAAAGTTCCACGATGGTGCACACCTGAAAGTGTGTGTGCGTGTGTGCGTGTGATAGTACAGTAGTGTCATCTCTGCAGAACTCTGAAGAAGTCAGAGAATCTAAAGTGAGTCTGCAGAGAGTAAGGATGCTGTCTTTTAACTAGAGATCCCCTGATGGACACCACACACACACACACACACACACACACACACACACACACACACACACACACACACACACACACACACGTGGATAAGTGTTCATACATCCATGCGAAGGTGGCAAAGACACATTCCAACACAGCAGAAAGCAAGAAGTAGACGAGTGTAGCCTCACAGAAGCTTGCACATGAGGCATGCATGCTTACACTTGGTACCGCTCACCAACACACACGTGCAAAGAGAGTCTCTCTCACACACACACTCACACGCACACACCCACACACACACACACACACACACATGCACAGACACTTGCACTCTCTCATGTGTCTCTCAGTAGTTCCTCACTGTTTCATCTGACAGCGTATTCCCAGTGTGGCTCCACTCTGTATTCACCCTGGAACTCCTCAGCACAGACACCCTGTGAACACACTCCCTTGTGTATGTGCTATGTGTGCATGTGTGTGTGTGTGTGTGTGTGTGTGTGCGTGTGTGTGCGTGTGTGTGTGCGTGCTAGGTGGGTTCTTACAGTGGGCCTGCGATCACCACTGAGGACGGTGTCATGTAGTCAACCTGCAAAATAAAGTTTCAAGCAGCAGCTTTGAATGATGCACTTCATTAGGTACACCAACTCCTTCGCGTATAGTTATATTTAATACAGACCACTGATTGTGTTGCAAAATGCATTTGTGCGCTGGATTTTGACTGATATCTTTCCCATATCTGCCTGTCCCAAACCTTCCCACCAAGGGCCACAGACTGAAAAGTCAAAGCATGCGGGGGCTATTTTACCATTTTACCTTACTTTTTTTTTTTAAATGCTAAAAGAAGACATTATATATATTTTAAAAAGTGTGTAATAGGTGACAAAGTGTATTGTTATTCGTTGTAACTGTGGAACCTCGATTTGTAAACTTAATGGGAACAATGGCTCGTAAACCAAAAAGTTTTTGTATCATGAAGCAGAGTTCCCCATGTGGATCAATTTAAACAAGAATAATGTGTTCTAGTCTCGACAAAAGTCCTTATTTTAGTAAAATAATGCACACTTTGAGGACACTATAATCTGTGTGTATATATATATATATATATATATATATATATATATATATATATATATATATATATATATATATATATATATATACATATATATATATATATATATATATATATATATATATATATATATATATATATATATATATATATCAGTGACGTGCGGTGAGGTTCATGGCTGGTGAGGCACTGACTTCATCACAGTCAGATTTACAAACTTATGAACCCTAAAGAGTATCTTATTCACCATTTGATTGGCAGCAGTTAACGGGTTATGTTTAAAAGTTCATACCAGCATTCTTCCCTGCTTGGCACTCAGCATCAAGGGTTGGAATTAGGGGTTAAATCACCAAAAATGATTCCCGGGCGCGGCGCCGCTGCTGCCTACTGCTCCCCCTCACCTCCCAGGGGGTGAGCAAGGGGATGGGTCAAATGCAGAGGACCAATTTCATTACACCTAGCGTGTGTGTGACAATCATTGGTACTTTAACTTAACTTTAACTTTTACACATACAAACTGTAGCACTTAAGCACACAAAAAAGCACATTTAATTAAAAAAATGTTATAATGGTCTTACCTTTACTTATAAATGAAGTCCATGCGCCGCTGTTATGCTGGATTAATGCACCCCCGCCGTAGAATGCACCCCCTGACGGGAGTGTTGTATCAACTAAAGCCCACACTTAAACTTTCCACGTGCAAGATTGAATCTATTTACAAAAGTTATTTAATAAGAAGCCAAAAAGTGCAAAAACATTAATGTTCGTGTTGGAGGAGTTGTGAATGAATGAAATATGAAATCCGTGCTGCAGTCTGCAGGTGTACCTAATGTTGCGGCCCTGCAGTCATTCACAACTCCTCCAACACGAATATTATAGTTTTTGCACTTTTTGGCTTCTTATTAAATAACTTTTTTAAATAGATTAAATCTTGCACGTGGAAAGTTGAAGTGTGGGCTTTAGTTGATATAACACTCCCGTCAGGGGGTGCATTCTACGGCGGAGGTGCGTTCTCTACCACCAGGAGGCGGGATTACTGCGAGCCTCAGCCAGTGCGTCTTCGCAGCAGTTTTATGATCGCTCAGCACAAGAAATACTTACACACATACAGTTGTTGACAAAATACACTGTACATTATATACCTCAGCTAACTAAACTATGGAAATGTATAATATAATTCATATAGCAATACGGTCTCACTGCACAGCAGGCCAGCAGTTAGCCGAGTCATTGTGCAATCCATGTTGAGGCACAACACAGTGCCGTGCCTCAACTGGCTGCTGATCACAGCACCGTCTCTTCTCAGTATTTGAACGGCAAATATGAAAATTCAGCGATTTTGAATAAAAATAATCTAAAACTGGTGAAGTTAAAGGAAAATAACTTTAAAGTATAATCACTGGATACATATGACAATTTAATAAAAAAAAATTCTTATTACATTTTTTTCTTTCCATGATGGCACGTGAGGCCCCGCCTCACCTGCCTCCACTGACTGCACGTCACTGATATACGTACATACATAGATAGATAGATAGATAGTACTTTATTGATTCCTTCAGGAGAGTTCCCTCAGGAAAATTTTAATACCAGCAGCAGTGTACAAAATTGTAAAAAGTAAAAAGTAAATAATGGGGTTATAAATGGAGACAAAATAGAACAATATTACAATAGAATAAAAATAAAAAGCAACAATGAGAATAAAAATATAACAGTAAAATAAGAATATAACAAGAGAAACTAGGCAGTAGTGACCATGTCATGAAAAAGTATTTCACTGTTATTGTTTTGCATCCCCTGTCATCCTAGTCGTCGTCCGTCCCCCCCCCCCCCCCCCCCCCCCCCCCCCCCCACAAAGGAGTTTTTGAGTCTATTAGTCCTGCACTTGGGATGAAGCAGTCTGGCACTGAACAGGCTCTTCTGGCTACTGACAACGTATACACGGTACAGGCCAAAAGTTTGGACACACCTTCTCATTCCATGCGTTTTCTTTATTTTCATGACTATTTACATTGTAGATTGTCACTGAAGGCATCAAAACTATGAATGAACACATGTGGAGTTATGTACTTAACAAAAAAAAGGTGAAATAACCGAAAACATGTTTTATATTCTAGTTTCTTCGATGAGCTTCAAGAGGTAGTCACCTGAAATGGTTTTCAGAATATGCCAAGAGTGTGCAAAGCAGTAATCGGAGCAAAGGGTGGCTATTTTGAAGAAAGTAGATTATAAAACATGTTTTCAGTTATTTTACCTTTTTTTGTTAAGTACATAACTCCACATGTGTTCATTCATAGTTGTGATGCCTTCAGTGACAATCTACAAATAGTCATGAAAATAAAGAACACGCATTGAATGAGAAGGTGTGTCCAAACTTTTGGCCTGTACTGTATATATATATATATATATATATATATATATATATATATATATATATATATATATATATATATATATATATATATATATATATATATATATATATATATATATATATATACACACCGTATTTCCTTGAATTGCCGCCGGGAATATAGTATGCGCATGCCTAGAATTACTGCCGGGTCAAACTCGTTTCGCAAAATAATTAGCGCATGCTTGGCATTACCGCCGACTCAGGATTAACGCCGGATCAAACTCGTTTCGCAAAATATTACTTTTATTAGCGCATGTCTGGAATTTTCCGCGGGTCAATCTCGTTTCGCAAAATAATTAGCATATGCCTAGAACTTCCGCCGGGTCAAACTCGTTACGTCACGAGTGACACTTCACCTGTCCTCATTTTCAAAATGGAGGAGGCTGATTTCAATAGTTTAAAATCGCATAAAGGCAAAAAGATTAAGAGCTATTCAGTAGGATTTAAGGTCCAAGCTATTGATTATGCTAAAAAGAACAGTAAGCAGCTACCGTATGTTTTATTAATATACCGTAGCTGCGTGTGTCAAATATGAGTCATTAAATGACTCCCGCCTCCTGGTGGTAGAGGGCACTAGTGATCCTTCTTGCGACTACTCGGCTGCAGAATAAGTGACAACAAGCAGCAACAGTTAGCGATCGTTTATTTTTTCCTCTCGCCTGAACTTTTAACATGGAGGATTATCTAAAATAAAACAGTTTTCTAAACTGGACTTTCAATCGAAGCAGGAGGTAATAATTAAAGGAATATCTCCATCGAGACAGAGAGACTTTTAAAACTGAAGAAAGATAAGGAAGATTTCTATAAACAAGTTATCGATGCTTTTGTTCAGAAGCAGCTGCGCATGGACTTCATTTATAAGTAAAGGTAAGACCATAACAACTTTTTTTTAATTAAATGTGCTTTTCATGATGGTATACTTACATCACACTCAAAGCGCAGGCCTAAATTTACCGCATGCCTTTGGTAAGTGCCGGAGTGAGAAGAGGTTTTAAATTAATTACCGCCCCGGCGCTAATTCAAGGAAATACGGTATACACTATATACGCTATATTGCCAAAAGTATTTGGCCACCCATCCAAATGATCAGAATCATCTATCAATCAAAACATTTTGGACAATTCCATGCTCCCAACCTTGTGGGAACATTTTGGAGGGGGCCCCTTCCTCTTCCAACATGACTGTGCACCAGTACACAAAGCAAGGTCCTCAAATACAAATACTAGCTTGTTCTGGGATGTTTGGAGTCTAGATTTGAGGGTTTTGGAGGTGCTTGGGTACCAGGAGGTGCATGCGTAATCGAAAAAGTGTTGAACGAGAGTTCCCGTTAGAATCTTCATGCTGCTTTTGTTGACCAGAGAGGAGATTCTGTAGAGAAATCTCGTTCGTTGGTTGACCTTTTTGATTACCTTGGTTGCCATTTTATCACAGGAAAGATTAGCCTCTAGAATGGAACCTAGGTAGGTGACCTCATCTTTCCTGATGATAACAATGTCACCCACTTTTATAGTGAAGTCATTGACTTTCTTAAGGTTGATGTGGGACCCAAATAGGATGGATTCCGTTTTACCTAAGTGTATGGATAGCTTGTTGTCAGCGAGCCAGGTGCAAGTTCTACAGAGTTCAGCACTGAGGATTTTCTCCACCTGTGACTTGTCCTTGCCGGATACCAGCAAGGCAGAGTCATCCGCAAACAGGAACAATTCACAGTCGCATGCTGATGACATGTCGTTTATGTATATTAAGAACAGTAAAGACCCCAATATACTAAACCAGCACTCATAATTCAACTTTCTTACATTTTCACTTGGTATTTTTGTTTGATTTCATTTCATACAATGTGGGCCAACAAAACTCGAGTCACGGGCCGCAAATGGGCCTCCGGGGCCACATTTTAGGACACGCCTGAGTTAGTGTGTTCTAAGTAATGCGGCGTGTCTAAAATCCATGTGTTGCATTCAGGGACCTTAACCAGCACTAATAATTCAACTTTCTTACATTTTCACTTGGTATTTTTGTTTGATTTAATTTCGACTATACGATGTGGGCCAACAAACTCGAGTGGCGGGCCGCAAATGGGCCCCCAGGGGCCACATTTTAGGGCACACCTGAGTTAGTACGTTCTAAGTAATGCGGCGTGTCTAAAATCCACGTGTTGCATTCAGGGACCTTAACCAGCACTCATAATTCAACTTTCTTACATTTTCACTTGGTATTTTTGTTTGATTTAATTTCATACGATGTGGGCCAACAAAACTCGAGTGGCGGGCCGCAAATGGGCCTCCGGGGCCACATTTTAGGACACACCTGAGTTAGTACGTTCCAAGTAATGCGGCGTGTCTAAAATCCACGTGTTGCATTCAGGGACCTTAACCAGCACTAATAATTCAACTTTCTTACATTTTCACTTGGTATTTTTGTTTGATTTAATTTCATACGATGTGGGCCAACAAAACTCGAGTCCCGGGCCGCAAATGGGCCCCAAGAGCCACATTTTAGGACACACCTGAGTTAGTGCTTTCCAAGTAATCCGGCGTGTCTAAAATCCAGGTGTTGCATTCAGGGACCTTAACCAGCACTCATAATTCAACTTTCTTACATTTTCACTTGGTATTTTTGTTTGATTTAATTTCATACGATGTGGGCCAACAAAACTCAAGTTGCGGGCCGCAAATGGGCCCCCGGGGCCACATTTTGGACACACCTGAGTTAGTGCTTTCCAAGTAATGCGGCGTGTCTAAAATCCACGTGTTGCATTCAGGGACCTTAACCCGCACTAATAATTCAACTTTCTTACATTTTCACTTGGTATTTTTGTTTAATTTAATTTCGAGTATACGATGTGGGCCAACAAAACTCGAGTCGCGGGCCGCAAATGGGCCCCCGGGGGCCACATTTTAGGACACACCTGAGTTAGTACGTTCCAAGTAATGCGGCGTGTCTAAAATCCACGTGTTGCATTCAGGGACCTTAACCAGCACTCATAATTCAACTTTCTTACATTTTCACTTGGTATTTTTGTTTGATTTAATTTCATACGATGTGGGCCAACAAAACTCGAGTGGCGGGCCGCAAATGGTCCCCCGGGGTCACATTTTAGAACACACCTGAGTTTGTGCGTTCTAAGTAATGCGGCGTGTCTAAAATCCACATGTTGCATTCAGGGACCTTAACCAGCATTAATAATTGAACTTTCTTACATTTTCACTTGGTATTTTTGTTTGATTTAATTTCATACGATGTGGGCCAACAAAACTCAAGTTGCGGGCCGCAAATGGGCCCCCGGGGCCACATTTTGGACACACCTGAGTTAGTGCTTTCCAAGTAATGCGGCATGTCTAAAATCCACGTGTTGCATTCAGGGACCTTAACCAGCATTAATAATTGAACTTTCTTACATTTTCACTTGGTATTTTTGTTTGATTTAATTTTATACGATGTGGGCCAACAAAACTCGAGTGGCGGGCCGCAAATGGGCCTCCGGGGCCACATTTTAGGACACACCTGAGTTAGTACGTTCCAAGTAATGCGGCGTGTCTAAAATCCACGTGTTGCATTCAGGGACCTTAACCAGCACTAATAATTCAACTTTCTTACATTTTCACTTGGTATTTTTGTTTGATTTAATTTGATACGATGTGGGCCACCAAAACTCGAGTCCCGGGCCGCAAATGGGCCCCAAGAGCCACATTTTAGGACACACCTGAGTTAGTGCTTTCCAAGTAATCCGGCGTGTCTAAAATCCACGTGTTGCATTCAGGGACCTTAACCAGCACTCATAATTCAACTTTCTTACATTTTCACTTGGTATTTTTGTTTGATTTAATTTCATACGACGTGGGCCAACAAAACTCAAGTTGCGGGCCGCAAATGGGCCCCCGGGGCCACATTTTGGACACACCTGAGTTAGTGCTTTCCAAGTAATGCGGCATGTCTAAAATCCACGTGTTGCATTCAGGGACCTTAACCAGCACTAATAATTCAACTTTCTTACATTTTCACTTGGTATTTTTGTTTTATTTAATTTCATACGATGTGGGCCAACAAAACTCGAGTCGCGGGCCGCAAATGGGCCCCGGGGTCACATTTTAGGACACACCTGAGTTAGTACGTTCCAAGTAATGCGGCGTGTCTAAAATCCACGTGTTGCATTCAGGGACCTTAACCAGCACTAATAATTCAACTTTCTTACATTTTCACTTGGTATTTTTGTTTGATTTAATTTCATACGATGTGGGCCAACAAAACTCGAGTCCCGGGCCGCAAATGGGCCCCAAGAGCCACATTTTAGGACACACCTGAGTTAGTGCTTTCCAAGTAATCCGGCGTGTCTAAAATCCAGGTGTTGCATTCAGGGACCTTAACCAGCACTCATAATTCAACTTTCTTACATTTTCACTTGGTATTTTTGTTTGATTTAATTTCATACGATGTGGGCCAACAAAACTCAAGTTGCGGGCCGCAAATGGGCCCCCGGGGCCACATTTTGGACACACCTGAGTTAGTGCTTTCCAAGTAATGCGGCGTGTCTAAAATCCACGTGTTGCATTCAGGGACCTTAACCCGCACTAATAATTCAACTTTCTTACATTTTCACTTGGTATTTTTGTTTAATTTAATTTCGAGTATACGATGTGGGCCAACAAAACTCGAGTCGCGGGCCGCAAATGGGCCCCCGGGGGCCACATTTTAGGACACACCTGAGTTAGTACGTTCCAAGTAATGCGGCGTGTCTAAAATCCACGTGTTGCATTCAGGGACCTTAACCAGCACTCATAATTCAACTTTCTTACATTTTCACTTGGTATTTTTGTTTGATTTAATTTCATACGATGTGGGCCAACAAAACTCGAGTGGCGGGCCGCAAATGGTCCCCCGGGGTCACATTTTAGAACACACCTGAGTTTGTGCGTTCTAAGTAATGCGGCGTGTCTAAAATCCACATGTTGCATTCAGGGACCTTAACCAGCATTAATAATTGAACTTTCTTACATTTTCACTTGGTATTTTTGTTTGATTTAATTTCATACGATGTGGGCCAACAAAACTCAAGTTGCGGGCCGCAAATGGGCCCCCGGGGCCACATTTTGGACACACCTGAGTTAGTGCTTTCCAAGTAATGCGGCATGTCTAAAATCCACGTGTTGCATTCAGGGACCTTAACCAGCATTAATAATTGAACTTTCTTACATTTTCACTTGGTATTTTTGTTTGATTTAATTTTATACGATGTGGGCCAACAAAACTCGAGTGGCGGGCCGCAAATGGGCCTCCGGGGCCACATTTTAGGACACACCTGAGTTAGTACGTTCCAAGTAATGCGGCGTGTCTAAAATCCACGTGTTGCATTCAGGGACCTTAACCAGCACTAATAATTCAACTTTCTTACATTTTCACTTGGTATTTTTGTTTGATTTAATTTGATACGATGTGGGCCACCAAAACTCGAGTCCCGGGCCGCAAATGGGCCCCAAGAGCCACATTTTAGGACACACCTGAGTTAGTGCTTTCCAAGTAATCCGGCGTGTCTAAAATCCACGTGTTGCATTCAGGGACCTTAACCAGCACTCATAATTCAACTTTCTTACATTTTCACTTGGTATTTTTGTTTGATTTAATTTCATACGACGTGGGCCAACAAAACTCAAGTTGCGGGCCGCAAATGGGCCCCCGGGGCCACATTTTGGACACACCTGAGTTAGTGCTTTCCAAGTAATGCGGCATGTCTAAAATCCACGTGTTGCATTCAGGGACCTTAACCAGCACTAATAATTCAACTTTCTTACATTTTCACTTGGTATTTTTGTTTTATTTAATTTCATACGATGTGGGCCAACAAAACTCGAGTCGCGGGCCGCAAATGGGCCCCCGGGGTCACATTTTAGGACACACCTGAGTTAGTGTGTTCTAAGTAATGCGGCGTGTCTAAAATCCACGTGTTGCATTCAGGGACCTTAACCAGCACTCATAAATCAACCTTCTGACATTTTCACTTGGTATTTTTGTTTGATTTAATTTCGACTATACGATGTGGGCCAACAAAACTCATGTCGCGGGCCACCTGCTCAGTGACCTAGTGGTTACAGTGTCCGCCCTGAGATCGGTAGGTCGTGAGTTCAAACCCCGGCCGAGTCATACCAAAGACTATAAAAATGGGACCCATTACCTCCTTGCTTGGCACTAAGCATTAAGTTTTGGAATTGGGGGTTAAATCACCAAAAATGATTCCCGGGCGCGGCCACCGCTGCTGCCCACTGCTCCCCTCAACCTCCCAGGGGGTGATCAAGGGTGATGGGTCAAATGCAGAGAAAAATGTCGCCACACCTAGTGTGTGTGTGACAATCATTGGGCCTCCGGGGCCACATTTTAGGACACACCTGAGTTAGTGCGTTCCAAGTAATGCAGCGTGTCTAAAATCCACGTGTTGCATTCAGGGACCTTAACCAGCGCTGATAATTCAACTTTACCCTCCTCGGTTCTCCCCCACCCCCCACCCCGCAGCACTTTGGAAAAGAAACCCTTCGTCAGGCAAACCGCCGCCGCTTGCGTCCCTGCAGAGTGGGTGACATTCACAACCTGCGTGAGCGTGCACGGTGTACACACACACACACACACACACACACACACACACACACACACACACTGAATAAGAACGTGCGTGATTGTGTATGCATGAGAGAGATGTGGCCAGCCTTAAACCGTCAGCCTCTCGGCGCTACAGTAATAACCACATGACTACCACAGGCTGTGTGTGTGTGTTTGTTTGGGGATGTTTCCTATAGGTAGATTAAATTGCCACTATATGCAGAGATTTATGCAAGGAATAAGGTTTTTCCCCAAAAGACAAGTGGTAAAAAATGAGTTTGCTCTCTCTCGCTACCTCCTGTTGCCTCCCTGCTCTCTCTGCTTGCTGCAGGCTTGATTGGAGGTTTTGTCACGCCTGCTTTGACAGGCCGGGCAGAGCTCAGGTCCCAACGGTTTGGCAATTATCCTCTAACCCAGCAAGCCTACTGCTCCACAAACTCCCACATAGACACACACACACACACACACACACACACACACAACCATGGCATGCATGTCAATACGTCAGAGATGGAGGGGGAGGGGAGAAAAAGGCTGTCTGGGTTCTCCATCTCCTTCTCTGCTTTCCCTCCATCTTGGCCTCTCATTAGGCAGGTGTGTGTAAGGTGTGAAGCTCAGGAGACTCTTAGCATTCCACTCTAATATACGGACCATCTTAAAGCCGGTCCACGGCTTGAACTCGCGCACACACCTGCACACAGGCCGTAATCCCGGGAGATCAGGTGGGCTCCTCTTCCTCTTGATAAGTAGCGTTGGAGGAGTCATCCTCACACTCGCTGACTGACTCACTACGGCTTAGTCGGCGTGGAGCGGCTTGTCGAGCACAGGAAGTAGCTTAGGCGCTGGTATTAACTTAAACAAGCACTTCAGAAACATGGAGACTTACACTAATTGGCAACTTCATGTCACACGGTGGTAATTAACAGACACTCTGCGCTGCAGATGTCCTTTTCCTGCAAGCTCATTCCATTCAAGCAGTAGACTGCGGCTGCTAATGTACGGGGCCGGCCCCTGGCATAAACACTTTAAGTGGTTGTTAAGAGCCAAAACTATGGAGTGAAATTACTGCCAAAACTCCACAAACTCAAAAACATCTTTTAAAAATTCAAAAATGCTTCAAAAACGCAAAATTGTTTCACAAACTAAAAAAAAAAATAGTTTCACACACTGAAACAATTGTTTCACAAACTCAAAAAAATTGTTTCACAAACTCAAAAATATAGTTTTACAAACTCAAACAATTGTTTTAAAACTCAAAAAAATGTTTCACAAACTCAGAAAAAATTGTTTCACAAACTCAAACAATTTTTTTACAGGCTCAAAAAATGGTTTCATAAAGTCAGAATTGTTTCACAAACTCAAAAAGATGTTTCACGAACTAAAAAAATGTTTACAATGTCAAAAAAATGTTTTACAAACTCAAAATTGTTTCACACACTCAAAAAAATGTTTCACAAATTCAAAATAATTGTTTCACAAACTAAAAAAAATGTATCACAAACTAAAAAAAACGTTTCACAAACTCAAAGTTGTTTTACAAACTCAAAATCATTACGCAAACTAATAAAACATGTTTACAAACTCAAAAAAATGTTTTACAAACTCAAAATTGTTTCACAAACTAAAGAAAATGTTTCACAATCTCTAAAAAATGGTTTAATAAACTGTAAATGGTTTCACAAACTAAAAAAAATTGTTTTACAAACTCAAAAATGTTTCACAAACTACAAAAAAATTGTTTCACAAATCAAAAAAATTGTTTCACACTCAAACAATTGTTTCACAAACTAAAAAAAAATGGTTTCACAAACTCAAAAATTGTTTACAAACTCAAAAAAATGTTTCACAAACTAAAAAAAAATGTTTTACAAACTCAAAATTGTTTCACAAACTAAAAAAAATGTTTCACAATCTCAAAAAATGGTTTTATAAACTTAAAATGGTTTCACAAACTAAAAAAAAATGTTTTACAAACTCAAAAATGTTTCACAAACTACAAAAAAATGGTTTCACAAACTCGAAAAAATAGTTTCACAATCTCAAAAAATGGTTTTAAATTCAAAATGGTTTCACAAACTAAAAAAAATTGTTTCACAAACTCGAAAAAATTGTTTCACACACTCAAACAATTGTTTCACAAACTAAAAAATGTTTTCATTATCTCAAAAAATGTGTTTTACAAACTCAGAAAATGGTTTCGTAAACTCAAAAAGATGTTTCACAAACTAAAAAAGTTGTTTCACAAACTCAAAAATTGTTTACAAACTCAAAAAAAGTTTCACAAACTAAAGAAAAATGTTTCACAATCTTAAAAAATGGTTTCACAAAATAAAAAAATGTTTCACAAACTCAAAAATGTTTCACGAACTCAAATAAATTGTTTCAAACTCAAAAAGTTGTTTCATAAACTCAAAAATGTTTCACAAACTCAAAAAAGGTTTTCATAAACTGAAAAAATGTTTCACTAACTCACTAGTTTTACAAACTCAAATTTGTTTCAAACTAAAAAAAATGTTTCACAAACTCAAAAATTGTTTACAAACTCAAAATTGTTTCACAAACTAAAAAAAAAAAGTTTCACAAACTCAAAAAAATGTTTCACAAACTACAAAAAAATGTTTCACAAACTAAAAAAAAAGTGTTTACAAACTGTAAAATGTTTCACAAATTGAAAAAAAATGTTTCACAAACTCAAAGCATTTGTTTCACAACCAAAACAAATTGTTTCACAAACTCAAAAATGTTTCACAAAAACAGGATTCGCAAATAGAAAAACTATTTCCCACAACTTAATACTTTTGGCACATTTTTTCCACTTTTTCCTCCAAGCATGCAGTTTTTTTGTTTCACACGCATTGGAACTGTAGTTTGCACTCTTCAACGACAGGTGGTGCTGCTGAGTCAATTTAAGGCCGACGGAAGAGGACAAGTATTTCTCTAATGGAGCGCCTCCAGTGGTGGCGAAGTTAAATCCTTTTTTTGTTGTTGTTGTTGAAAGCATAAAAAGACACAAACGTCCCTCCATAAGGCTCGAGCAAAACTAATTTCTCCGTCCACACCTTTTATAAAGCGTTACCTCGTTTTCATTAGTAATCCATTGTAAAATGTCTGAACTTTTCCAATAAGAAATAATACGAACACAAAACACATTATTATCGAGAATAATTCTAGTCTTAATAATTAAAGTTTTACATACAGAAAATGATGAATAATGAAGAAATCACATTTAAGTTATTTAAGACTCTTGTTGGCAAAGCACCCTGATGCCACCTCTGAGTTCTTTTTTATTTTTTTATTTCATGCAATCATGTTTCTCACTTTCTTTGTCAAAGTGATAGCACTCACAACTTTATTTGGCCCCCATGACATAGACTGAGTGACCGCCATGTCAGATTGTTTGTTTTGGCACTCAATTCTGCTAGTAGGACTAGTTTTTACGTCGTATGATAACCAAGACGATACATGAAAACAAGAGACAAAATGTAGTATCTTTCACAAAATGGGGCGGATAAAAACTCTGTATTAATATAATTGAATTTCTTTGCACTTTAACTGTCCAAAAATGGAGCGTAAGTGGAACAGTGGAGCAAAACAGCACGTAAAGACCAGACTATTCTAAGGATAATTGTGATGTTATTTTTGACGCGACATACAAAGATGAACAAATAAAAGTACATTTCCATGATAAGACTCTTGGACCGTGTCGTCTTTTAACTTGACTAATCAAGTCGCCGGCGCTCTCCCCTTCTTGTTCGACAGAATCAGCATCGGCGTGTTTTCGCCGAGTGCCCTGGGCGGCATAATCGTCAAATCCATCAACACACTCGCTTGGCATCAGATCAGCACGGCGCCCTTTGAAGGAGATGGACGTCACCGCTTTATCAAGCAGACAAAGCACAGATCCCTTCCGGCGCGGAACAACTACTTCCAGCGCACCCTCTCAGCAACACAAGCAGGTGGGTAGATGGAGTAACACCGGTAGATGGATGTAATGTGTGCGAGTGTGTGCGTGCGTGTGTGTGTGTTTGTGTAGGCGGACCTTGCCTCAAGCTAAAGTCATTGAACAGTTAAGGAGTTCTTGCTACACTCCAGGCTAAAGCTGAAAGGCAACCACCAGGCCATGCGTGAAATTACCAGCCTTTTCATGAGTACACACACTTGTTTACTCACTCACAAAAAATCCAAACTGGACATTTCCATGTGTAACATGTTGGTACCGGATCAACACACATGAGAGGCTGGGCCAAAAATCCAAAACATGGGAGGTCAGTGAGCGTCTAAAGCAGAGGGGTTTTTTTTAAACATCTGTTTCTCAGTATGGTCACGATTGTACTCGGTTGTGATTATCAGTATCCGGACGATTTTCATAGAAAAGTATTGAGTACTGCCTTTTGTTGCCGATCACAAACGCCGATACCCTCAGGCTGACACCATACTTGCCAACCCTCCCGATTTTCCCATTTTCCCATTCTTCCGAATTTCTCACAATTTCCGGGACAACAATGTTGGGGGCATGTCTACAACATGTCGTTACGTCCGCTTTTCCTCCATACAAACAGCGTGCCGGCCCAGTCACATAATATATGCAACTTTCACACACACATGAGTGAATGCAAGCATACTTGCTCAACAGCCATACAGGTCACACTGAGGGTGTCCGTGTAAACAAGTTTAACACTGTTACAAATATGCGCCACACTGTGAACCCACACCAAACAAGAATGACAAACACATTTCGGGAGAACATCCGCATCGTCACACAACATAAACACAACAGAACAAATACCCAGAAGCCCTTGCAGCACTAACTCTTCCGGGACGTTACAATATACACCCTCCTCTACCACCAAACCCTGACACTGTATTTATTTCTATTCCCCCGGCTGACAAGTGGCTAGCAGTCAATTGTGTGTCTCCATACACAGTGTGGAGCCGCTCCCCTAAATAAAGAATAATGTTCAGTTCAGTTTCAGTTTATTCCGAACATGCATACGATGCAATGTAATTCATCACGCATTTCCAGTTGTTTCCTTACACCGCGTCCGAAAATGAGTAGGAAGAAGCTGAGCTTATTTAATCCTACTCCTTTTCATACCATAGCAATTTTATCCCATTTCCTTGTTCTCTGTAACAGAACAGTGAACAAATAAATAATAAATAAATAATATACCATAGTAAGCAAACAAATATTAAATACATCAATATTCTTTTCTCAATAAAAAAAAGGAAAAAAAGGGTTCAAGATGTTCATCATAATTCTTGTTCTGTATACTTTGTGAGCACAGTCTCTTAAACTGAATCACATTGGTGCTTTGTTTGATTTATTTGCTTAATCCATTCCATAATTTAATTCCACGTACTGATATACTAAAGGTTTTAAGTGTTGTACGAGCATACAAATGTTTGAAATTAGATTTTCCTCTAAGGAAAAATGTCTCCTTTTGTTGAGAAGAATTGTTGTACATTCTTGGGTAGCAGGTTATAGTTTGCTTTACACATAATTTTAGCTGTTTGCAAATGCACCAAATCGTTGAATTTCAATATTTGTGATTGAATAAATAAAGGGTTTGTATGTTCTCTACATCCAACATTATGTATTATTCTAATTGATCTTTTTTGAAGCGCACATTTGTAGTTGTTTCCCCATATTTCTACACAATAACTCAGATATGGTAACACTAGCGAGCAGTAAAGAATATGAAGTGATTTTTGGTCTAGAACATGTTTTGCTTTATTCATTATTGACGTGTTTCATGCTACTTTATGTTGTATATTTTGTACATGAGATTTCCAATTTATTTTATTTTTACACCCAGAAATGTCTTTTCTTTTACCCTTTCAATATCTACTCCGTCCATCTGTATTTGTGTTTGACTTTCCCTGCTACTGTTACCAAATAGCATTATTCTAGTTTTACTGAGATTCAATAATCACCTTCATTAAGGCTAATAAACTGCATTTCTTGATATTTAAAGCATGGGAGTCGTTAGGGCTATTTTAGGGGGATGAAGCATGCTCGCAATCTATTGGGGGTTAGGCCCCCCCAAGCCCCCCCCCCCCCCCGCCCCCGCCCGTACTTTAAACCTAGTGACGCCCCTGATCTTAAGTATCCATATCATGTAGCATTATCACTGGAAGACGAGGCTAAACATTGTATACACCATAAACAAGGCAGAAGCAGGCATGCTAATAGCAAAGTTGACTGCTAAGATAGCTAGAAACAACAGAAGAAATACGTGCTGAGTAACATTTAGCAGAGGTGGGACCAAGTCATTGCTTTGCAAGTCACAAGTAAGTCTCAAGTCTTTGCCCTCAAGTCTCGAGTCAAGTCCCGAGTCAAGACAGGCAAGTCCCGAGTCAAGTCCAAAGTCAAGACTGGAAAGTCTCAAGTCGAGTCCCAAGTCCTGCATTTTGAGTTTCGAGTCCTTTCAAGTCCTTTTAACCACAGACTAATATTTTTACACAGATTGTGTATGCTTTTAAAACGCTGTATTTATTTATTAAAACAAGTGCATTTGAAATTGCAGGAAAAAAAATAGTGCTGACATTGCAATTCATAATAGCACTATTAACAGTAATTTTAATAGTTTAAACAATTTTAAACATTTAACTCATTCCTTTACAGAATAAACACATTTGCAAAAACAAACATTAACATACTATTGGTTGTATTTTATGAAAATAATATTACCACAGAGTTGAGAAGGAGCAAAGATCTTCAATATTTGTATGTGAAAATCACAAATAAATCTTCTGGGGGAGGATGACGCCCCTACAGGGGTTTGGTTTACAAACTTTCAGCCCCACCTAAAACAAAATTCACCAGCCGCCACTGATTATGATGCACTCTCATTTTAGGCAAAATATAAGACAATACTTTCTTAACAGTATAATTGTAACCAGGAATAAGTCTTCAAGTAACAATATTCAAATACTAACATTGTTGGGTAAGACAGCATTTGGTTTTATTCTGAATGTAGTGAAACAAATTGGTGGTTTTAGCTGATATAAAGACTTTCAGGTGTTTATATATGTTTAAGTATTTGGCAGACGCTTTTATCCAAAGCGACATACATAAAAAATACATACATAACAATCACTGTAAACATGATCATTTAAGGGAAGAATGTAATACAAAATATCAATACAAAGTGTCAAGACAGAATAAACTCTCTGCTGCTGCAGCAACAGAGATACAGTCTATAGGTCCCTAAGATATATAGATATCTAATGTATTCATACATTGTTTATGTAGGATATACGCATGTATATATAACGTAATCATATTGTTTCTTCAATTTAAAAATAGCTTACCGTTTTTTCCCCCTTCTCTGGGATTATATTCCCAGTTTTGATCTCGGACGTCTGGTCACTTATAGCGTATAAGAATATTATATTACTGTTAAGCAAACTATGAATAATAAAACTTGCCAAACATGTATCCGTTATTATAGCTACACGTATGACAAAAACCGCGTGAAAATCAGTGGTATTCAGTGAGGTAAAATTAATTAAATGCGCTGACAGTTCATTGCTACTGACAAATGAATTGCACTGAGTGGAGCGGATCACCACTCCAAGATGGCGGCCCCGCGTCTTGTCTGCGCCAGTAGGCAGTAGCCCTCGATGCTGCACAGCAAATAAAAGTCGTGTTACTTAGCCAATAAACGTTATCTTACATTCAAAACTTACCCTTCTTTGTGCAACTTCAAATGTCGAACGAAGTTGGAAGTTGTTGCGTCTCCGTCTGTAATATTCGAACTGCGTGATTTGCATACGCAATTCGTTTTTTGTTGACCAAGTCGTAGTTTTTATACCCGAACGAAACCAACTTTGGCATAATTGTTTCTCTCTGCCGCATTGTTTGACAACTCTTGTTCCGTGGTTGTCCTGCAATTTGATTGGATGAATGCTGTTTGATGAAAACAACGTATAACTAATTTGATTGGCTGTTGTACTGACAGCACACCAGCTGACAGGCCGCACACACGCTGATAGACAGACAGACACGTACAAAATGAAAGATACGGAGCGCTCCCAAATAACTTTTTAAGCTTTGGGTTTTGGGGAAAGTAGCAAGTCATGTCAAGTCAAAAGGCTCAAGTCCAAGTGAAGTCACAAGTCATTGATGTTAAAGTCTAAGTCGAGTTGCAAGTCTCTTTACATTTTGTCAAGTCGAGTCTAAAGTCATCAAATTCATGACTCGAGTCTGATTCGAGTCCAAGTCATGTGACTTGAGTCCACACCTCTGACATTTAGTAAGCAGATAGTACCAGGAAATGAATAAGTTCAGTTTCAGTTTATTTCGAACATGCATAGGATACAATGCAATGCATCACATATTTCCAGTTGTTTCATTACAGCACGGAGTAGGAAGAAGCAGAGCTTATTTAATCCTGACCCTTTTTTTGTTTTATCCCATTTCCTAGTTGTTTGTTACAGAACAATGAATAAATAAATAAATAAATAAATATACTAAAGATTAAAAATGAGAGTCTAGAGAGAGGATGATATAACAAGTGTTGATGTGTCAGCATTGTCACAGTCAGTACACGACAAGTAAGAGGAGGGCGGATCGATCCATAAATTGGTGGTGTTGATACCAAGGGTAGTATCAGTATATGATCGATACTAGAGTGATTAGGTCGATATTTTTATTTTCTCAAATCCTTTTTTGTTTTAGATAATATTTACAAACTCTGGAACTGGATAGAGGGGGACTTTAAAGGCCTACTGAAACCCACTACTACCAACCACGCAGTCTGATAGTTTATATATCAATGATGAAATCTTAACATTGCAACACAAGCCAATACGGCCGGGTTAACTTATAAAGTGCAATTTTAAAATTCCCGCCACACTTCCGGTTGAAAAACTCCTTTGGATATGATTTATGCGCGTGACGTCACAAAAGCAACGGAAGTGGTTGGACCCCATCGGACCCGATAGAAAAGCCTCTTGTTTTCTTCGACAAAATTCCGCAGTATTCTGGACATCTGTGTTGGTGAATCTTTTGCAATTTGTTTAATGAACAATGGAGACTGCAAAGAAGAACGTTGTAGGTGGGATCGATCGGTGTCTTAGCGGCTAAGTACAATACTGTAATATCTGTGATATTTGCATTAGTGTACTGTGTCTTTAAGGGTTTGGGGAACGTGCATGCGCCGAGTGAGTTGGCGGAGAACTTGAGTGTGTGTGAGCGTGAGTTGTGGCTAACAGCAGCTCGTGTATGTGTGTGCGCTACTTTTTGAACTACAACCAGTTACCGCTTGTTAATAAAGCGATTGAGCAGCGCATCCTCGTCTGTGTGACTCCTTCTCCACTGCGGGGCATTACAATACTTACAGCAACACAACAAGGACTACTTACCCTGACGCCTAGCCGATGCTTGCCGCCAAACCCACGGATGAAGTCCTTCGTCGCGCCGTTGATCGCTGGAACGCAGGTGAGCACGGCTGTTGATGGGAAGATGAGGGCTGGCTGGCGTAGGTGGAGCGCTAATGTTTGATCATAGTTCTGTGAGGTCCGGTTGCTAAGTTGCCAAATTAGCCTTAGCGTCGTTAGCAACAGCATAGTTAAGCCTTACCAGGCTGACAATTATTAACCGTGTAGTTACATGTACATGGTTTAATATTATTGTTGGTCTTCTGTCTATCCTTCCAGTCAGGGGTTTATTTATTTTGTTTCTATCTTCATTTGAGAACGACGCTAGCATGTTAGCTCAGTAGCTAAGTGTGTCACCGATGTATTGTCTTGGAGATAAAAGTCACTTTAAATGTCCATTACGCGTGCTCGACTCTCATTTTCAAGAGGATATAGTATCCGAGGTGGTTTAAAATACAAATCCGTGATCCATAATAGAAAAAGGAGAGAGTACATAGCTCTGTGCGGTCCGGTTGCTAAGTTGCTAAGTTAGCTTCAATGGCATCGTTAGCAACAGCATTGTTAACCTTCGCCAGCCTGGAAAGCATTAACCGTGTATTTACATGTCCACGGTTTAATAGTATTGTTGATTTTCTATCTATCCTTCCAGTCAGGGGTTTATTTTTTTTGTTTCTATATGCAGTTAAAGCACGATGCTATCACGTTAGCTCGTAGCTAAAGCATTTCGCCGATGTATTGTCGTGGAGATAAAAGGCACTGAATGTCCATTTCGCGTGCTCGACTCTCATTTTCAAGAGGATATAGTATCCGAGGTGGTTTAAAATACAAATCCGTGATCCACAATAGAAAAAGGAGAGTGTGGAATCCAATGAGCCAGCTTGTACCTAAGTTACGGTCAGAGCGAAAAAAGATACATCCTGCACTGCCTCTCAAGTCCTTCACTGTAACGTTCCTCATCTACGAATCTTTCATCCTCGCTCAAATTAATGGGGTAATCGTCACTTTCTCGGTCCGAATCTCTCTCGCTCCATTGTAAACAATGGGGAATTGTGAGGAATACTAGCTCCTGTGACGCCACGCTACTTCCGGTACAGGCAAGGCTTTTTTTTATCAGCGAGCAAAAGTTGCGAACTTTATCGTCGATTTTCTCTACTAAATCCTTTCAGCAAAAATATGGCAATATCGCGAAATGATCAAGTATGACACATAGAATGGATCTGCTATTCCCGTTTAAATTTAAAAAAATCATTTCAGTAGGCATTTAAGTAATTAGTAATAGAGAGCAACCTTTGCTTTTGTTGAGTTATTGTGTACTATTGACTTTGTTTTGAATAGGAAACGAGTTAAAATATTGTGTTGATATTGTTAAACTGTCACTTCAATATCCAGGGTGAGAAGTGTGTGTGTGTGTGTGTGTGTGTGTGTGTGTGTGTGTGTGTGTGCGTGCGTGCGTGCGTGCGTGCGTGCGTGCGTGCGTGCGTGTGTGTGTAGGTGTGTGGAATCGGGTAAAAAAGAATGGCGCAATAATGTGAGAAATGTGGGCATTGTCGAACTTTAAAAAATGTCCATTCATTTGAATTGGAATTTCCTGAAAATTTTTATAATAATATTATTATAAATGTTTATAATAGCATGATTGTCTTAGATGATATTAATGGCTTGGTGTTGGAATTGTTTGAATATGTTGAGAAATGTTATCTTAGTAACACTTTGAATTGATAAACTTTTGACTTTCACAACATTATGTCAGACCCACTCGACGTCCATTTCACCCGGTCTCCCCTAGAGGGGGGGTTACCCACATTTGCGGTCCTCTCCAAGGTTTCTCCTAGTCATTTCATCGACATCCCACTGGGTTGTGAGTTTTTCCTTGCCCTTATGTGGGCGCTGAACCGCGGATGTCGTTGTGGTTTGTGCAGCCCTTTGAGACACTTGTGATTTAGGGCTGTACAAATAAACATTGATTGATGATTGATTGATTGATGTCCCAACTAAAAGGAATGTTTTGATGGTGGAATGGTTGGATTTGGTTGAAAAAAGTGGACTTTGACTACTTTAAAACAAAAAAATAGGGCTTAAGAAAACTGGGAATTCCTGGAATTCTTTGGAACTGGGAAAATAGTACTTTGGTTGTCCAGGATGAGTGGAAGGTGTTGAAAGTGGAACGGTTTGAATTGAGTGAGAAATGTGGGAAAAGTTTGAAAAATGGCCCATTCATTTTATTTGTTTATTTTTTATTTATTTTTTTATTGACATCCAGCATCAGACATTCATATCCATTACATCATATTCACATAAATCATATATCTATTGTCTGCCCTAAATGTCAATCAATCAATCAATCAATGTTTATTTATATAGCCCTAAATCACAAGTGTCTCAAAGGGCTGCACAAGCCACAACGACATCCTCGGTACAGAGCCCACATACGGGCAAGGAAAAACTCACCCCAGTGGGACGTCGATGTATGTCAAAAAATGTCAAGATATTTTTTGAGACACTTGTGATTTAGGGCTATATAAATAAACATTGATTGATTGATTGATTGATATCCCACCCATACCGCCCACCTCCCCCTCCAAAAAAAGAAAGAAACAACAAAAAAAACAAAGTAATATCTACAAATACATCGATTAAATAAACAGAAAAAAATAAAAAATAAACAATAATAATAATAATATATTAATAATAATAATCAGAAATATAATTAAATATAAACAGATACATATATATACATATATATACACACATTCATTTTCAATCCGAAATATGTCCCGGAAAACTGGGATTTCTGGGTAACATTTATGAACACATTTTTTTCAGCAGCTCACAATTCCCAGTCGAGCCGAACGTTTTGATACTTGAACTGATCCAATCGGATGAAAACTGTGGGCCGTGGAATCTGGCAAACTTTTACAGACTAAGAAGCACTCACCATGAAAACATGTGATCGATGTTGTATTGGTATCGGCCAATCTCACACATGGATGATCGTATCGGACACGGCAACATCGAACCCTTAGATTCTTCCTTACATTTTGTATCTTCCGTGTAATCCAGTCGCTTCTATTTACTTTCATTTTACTGTGCTGTCAGTACAAAATAGACTTCCCATGACTCACTAATGCATAAACAACGCACACATCTTAGTATTGTTGTGTTTTCCAGAGCTCAGCGCACCTCCGTCCAGGGAACACAACCTTTTACTTGTCTATAGGATTTCAATTAGATCGGCTGCTAACTGGTTTGGAGCGTTCAATAACACTCAGCCTGTCGAGCGACGCTAAAAACAGCTCAGGTTGCTGGAAACTCGATGATACTTGCCTCACGCAAACCTGTTTATCTGTCAATCAATCTACCAATCTGTGTGAGGCGTCACTTACACACACACACACACACACACACACACACACACACACACACATGCACACACAAACACACACAGAGTTTAGTGAGGGAACTCCAACTCCATCTTTTCCGCAGGGAGTTTGTCACAACACATTATCCCAATTGTACATCCCAGCAAGAGTTATTTAGACACACATATAGGGTAAGTGCTGCTTATGCACACACATATATACACACACATATATACACACACACACACACACTAGTGACTAAGCCATCACAGCGGTCGTCAGTTAGATTTGGTTCTTCTGAAGCAAAGCAGAAGGTAATGTCACAGCCTTGGGCGACAGACTACTACTCCCCTCCTCCTTCGCCTTTTCCTCATTGGCCCACCCGCCCACTACGAACACTCCTTGCTCAAACACCAGCATTAACGCCCGTCTTGGCATAGTCGGCCTCACACTCTCAAAGTATGGTAGTATGCATTCTCTTGCACCTGTTAGCTCACGTACGCATCCTTTAAAGGGGAACTTTCCTTTTTATTTTTTTATTTTGCCTTTCATTCCCAATCCTGATTCCCACACGTTTTTTTTTTTTTATGCATTCTGAATCGTAAATAAACCTAAAAAGTCAGCTAACAATGAAGTCAATAGGAGCCATCAATTTTTTTATATACACAATAAAATAATGTATATAATGTACTGTAGTAACAAGCACATTCACAGGCCTCGAATTTTAACTTTTTAAGGTCAAGGCAAGTGTTGCCTTAAAGGCCTACTGAAATGAATTTTTTTTATTTAAACGGGGATAGCAGATCTATTCTATGTGTCATACTTGATCATTTCGCGATATTGCCATATTTTTGCTGAAAGGATTTAGTATAGAACAACGACGATAAAGATTGCAACTTTTGGTATCTGATTAAAAAAAAGGCTTGCCCCTACCGGAAGTAGCGTGACGTAGTCAGTTGAACATATACGCAAAGTTCCCTATTGTTTACAATGATGGCCGCATGAAGTGAGAGAGATTCGGACCGAGAAAGCGACAATATCCCCATTAATTTGAGCGAGGATGAAAGATTTGTGGATGAGTAAAGTGCAAGTGAAGGACTAGTGGGGAGTTGAAGCTATTCAGATAGGGAAGATGCTGTGAGAGCCGGGGGTGACCTGATATTCAGCTGGGAATGACTACAACAGTAAATAAACACGAGACATATATATACTCTATTAGCCACAACACAACCAGGCTTATATTTAATATGCCACAAATTAATCCTGCATAAAAACACCTGCGTGTTTGTTACGCTAGCTCCTAGCTCCTCTGCTAGCTCCTAGCTCCATAGAACACGCCAATACAATTCAAACACCTGATCAACACACACAATCACTCAGCCCAAAAGACCGTTCACCTAACCCAAGGTTCATAAAGCTTATATATTTTTAAAAAGTTACGTACATACGCAAAAAAAAGTTGCGCACATACGGTCAAGCGATCAAATGTTTAGAAGCCAAAGCTGCATACTCACAGTAGCACGTCTGCGTCTTTGTCATCCAAATCAAAGTAATCCTGGTAAGAGTCTGTGTTGTCCCAGTTCTCTACAGGCGTCTGTGTAACGAAGTCAAAAGTCCTCCTGGTTAGAGTCTCTGTTATCCGAGTTCTTCCATCTTGACTGCATCTTTCGGGAATGTAAACAAAGAAGCGCCGGCTGTGTACTGTTGTTGCTGACTACGTTCGAAAAATACGTCCATTTCGCACCGACAACTTTCTTCTTTGCTTGCTCAGCTTCCTTCTCCATAATGCAATGAACATGATTGCAACAGATTCACGAACACAGATGTCCAGAATACTGTGGAATTATGAAATGAAAACAGAGCTTTTTCGTATTGGCTTCAATGTGGAAGGCATACCCGTGTTCGCCGGGCTACATCACGCGCATACGTCATCCTCAGAGGCGTTTCGAACCGGAAGTTTAGCGGCAAATTTAAAATGTCACTTTATAAGTTAACCCGGCCGTATTGGCATGTGTTATAATGTTAAGATTTCATCATTGATATATAAACTATCAGACTGCGTGGTCGGTAGTAGTGGGTTTCAGTAGGCCTTTAAAGGAGGGTTCATACAGTATTTTAGGGCACCAAGGCAAACATTTATTTTTTTTCGAGGCAGGGGCTTCAAAGCATGCATTCATGCATGCATATATAAAAAAATGTATACTTAAATAGTCAAGGTTTCTGTGGTTTATCCATTATACAGTGCTCAATACCGGGGTAGAGTGGAATATACGTTAGGTCAGGAAAAAACAGAGGCTATATCATCCCTACAAGCCTGTTTCGCGGGTTTCTCCTGTGAAGAGCAGAGAAACCTGCAAAACAGGCTTGTAGGGATGAAATAGCCTCTGTTTTTTCCTGACCTAACATGTGTGTGTATATATGTATATGTGTATGTGTGTCACGACTTGGTCCTTGGGGTTTGTTTTTCCGGAAGTCAACGGAAAGTTGGCGCGGGCAAGACGTGAATGTGAGTACATTTTTTTAATTAATCTATCAAAAAAGGAGCAAACAAAAAGCGCTCACAGCGGAGGTACAAAACTTGGCTAATGAAAACAAAAGACTTGCACAAAGGCAAAAACTTATGACATTGAAACAAAAACTTACTTGGCATGGGACTGTGAACATGGCATGAAGCAGAGTGATGATAAAGTGTGATGTCGCCAGGCAGACTAACTGAAAACAATGGACTTAAATAATACAGACATGATTGACAACAGGTGTGTGAGACCGAACGTGAAAACAGGTACAACTAATCGGTCGTCATGGTGACAAAACAAGAGTGAACAAATAGTCCAAAAACAAAACCGATCATAACTAAAACAAAACATGATTACACAGACATGACAATGTGTGTATATATATATATATACATATATATATATATATATATATATATATATATATATATATATATATATATATATATATATATATATATATATATATACACACACACACACATTATACTGTCTTCAAAGTGTGCATTCTTTTACTAAAATAAGGACTTTTGCCGAGACTAGAACAACAATCTTGTTTAAATTGATCCACATGCTTCACGATACAAACTTTTTGGTCTATGAGCCATTGTTCAAGAACCCATTAAGTTTACAAATCGAGGTATATATATATATATATATATATATATATATATATATATATATATATATATATATATATATATATATATATATATATATATATATATATATATATATATATATATATATATATATAAAACATAACTGTTTTTTATTCATTATTGATATCAACTTGTCAGCTTTTTGTCATTACATGATGCCTTTATCTCTATTTTAAAATTTTGACGGAGGGAGGTATTTTTTTAAATTAGTTATGTTTTTAAATTATGTACATTTATAGGTACATGTAGATGCTTTATCGGGACAGATCCATTAAGAGTTTGAGCAGAAATACAGGTATGTTGTATAGGAATTAACTATACACAATAAAACTAACAAAATTATGTCACATGAATGCTTTTTGAAGTAATACCTTTGTGACCTATAAACCTATCAATTACACAAGGCCAAGTACCAAAAGATTTTAAGATAGCAAGAGTAACTCCCCTCTTTAAAAAAGGAAGCAAATTGGAACCTGGCAACTACCGACCTGTTTCTATTCTCAGCTCCATTTCGAAAGTAATGGAGAAAATAGTTTATGAACAGGTCGATAGTTACCTTGCCACTAATAAACTCATGTACAAATTCCAATCCGGCTTCAGAACTAACCACTCCACTGACACATGCCTTCTCTATCTGACCGACCACATCAAACATGAGGTGGACGCGGGCAAATACTGCGGCATGGTCATGCTGGACCTTCAGAAGGCCTTTGACACCGTTAACCACGCTATACTGTTGGATAAGCTCAGAGCAATCCGATTTAACAAAACCTCATGGAGCTGGATGCAATCTTACTTGGAGGGGAGGGAGCAGGTGGTAGAGGTGAACGGCACCGTGTCCCCCCCCCCCCCCCCCCCTCTCGGTGAGCTGTGGAGTCCCCCAAGGCAGTATATTGGGACCTTTACTGTTCCTAATATACATAAACGACATGTCATCGGCATGCGACTGTGAATTGTTTTTGTTTGCGGATGACTCTGCCTTGCTGGTATCCGCCAAGGACAAGTCACAGGTGGAGAAAATCCTCAGTGCTGAGCTCTGTAGAACTTGCACCTGGCTCGCTGACAACAAGCTATCCATACACTTGGGTAAAACAGAATCCATCCTGTTTGGGTCCCACATCAAACTTAAGAGAGTCAATGACTTCACCATAAAAGTAGGTGACAGTGTCATCACCAGGAAAGATGAGGTCACCTACCTAGGTTCCATTCTAGAGGCTAACCTTTCCTGTGATAAAATGGCAACCAAGGTAATCAAAAACGTTAACCAACGAACGAGATTTCTCTACAGAATTTCCTCTCTGGTCAACAAAAGCACCTTGAGGATTCTGGCGGGAACTCTCATTCAACCCTTTTTCGATTACGCATGCACCTCCTGGTACCCTAGCACCTCCAAAACCCTCAAATCTAAACTCCAAACACCTCAGAACAAGCTAGTCAGGTTACTGCTAGACCTCCACCCCAGATCCCACCTCACTCCTACCCACTTCTCTAAAGTGGGCTGGCTCAAGGTGGAGGACAGAGTTAAACAACTTGCACTGAGCCTAGTCTATAAAATCCGCTACACCTCCCTGATACCGAAGTACATGTCAAACTACTTCCTTAACGTAAATGACCGCCATAACCACAACACCAGGGGGTGCTCCACTAACCACGTTAAACCCAGATTCCGAACTAACAAAGGTCTTAACTCATTCTCTTTCTATGCCACATCAATGTGGAATGCGCTCCCAACAGGTATAAAAGAAAGGGCATCTCTATCCTCCTTCAAAACCGCAATAAAAGTTCACCTCCAGGCAGCTACAACCCTAAACTAACACCCTCCCCGGATTGCTAATAATCAAATGTAAACAATCAAATGCAGATACGTTTTCTTTTTCTTATGCCTTCTGATCTCTCTCTCTCTCTCTCTCTCTCTCTCTCTCTCTCTCTCTCTCTCTCTCTCTCTCTCTCTCTCTCTCTCTCTCTCTATGTCCACTACTTGATGTCCATATCCCCCCCCACCCCCCCCATCCCACCACCCCCCCCTCCCTCCACACCCCTGATTGTAAATGATGTAAATAATTCAATGTGATTAACTTGTGTGATGACTGTATTATGATGATATGATAGTATATATCTGTATCATGAATCAATTTAAGTGGACCCCGACTTAAACAACTTGAAAAACTTATTCGGGTGTTACCATTTAGTGGTCAATTGTACGGAATATGTACTTCACTGTGCAACCTACTAATAAAAGTCTCAATCAATCAATCAATGACATGAAAAAAACATGAGAGATGTAAAAAAAACATGGCGTTTACTTTTTGATATTAATATAAAACTCAGAGCAGTTTGGCTAATGAAGATGAAGTCTAATAAACAAGCTTTGTTCTTGTCCAACAACACGTCCCTGTAGTTCAGTGCAACAGTTTGGCCAACAAAAATAAAGAGTGACAACTCTCACATCATATACACAATCTTCACCGCCTGTGTGCAATTCGATGAGATGACAAAACATTTTAGCTAGTATTGATGTTATTTAAACACTGATACAGGTTGCAGTTAAATAAAGGATGAGTGAACATACCAGTAAACAAACTAAAGACTTTATAAACAAGTTGTGACAACGTTCCAAACCCTTTCGCCTGCTGCATGTTTCCTCACCTCATTAACTCTCAGTCACAGTAGCTGATGAAGGCTGTATTGAGAAAATGAAAGCAACATCAAATAATTTTCTCCTTCGCTGTATACTTTTAGTGTGGGGACAAGTGTCTCCATGATTGTCCACACCTGTCTCCATCTAAACACAGCAGTGCGCTCTTAAACGCACGCCAGGGAGCGAGAGAAAATGACAAACCAAGCGCTTGGCTGCGTTTACCCCGAGGGGAAATTTCCGGAACAAAGTCTGTGTAGCTTGTTCGCCATGATTATCAAGCCAAACGACGCTAGTGCACATGCGCCTGACTTCGTGTTGCCTAAAATGCATTAATAAATGAAGTTTTTTTGGTCATTAAAAAATTAGACGGTATTACTAACTTTATCGCCATTTATCATTATACCGTTTACCGTTACATCCCTCGTCCATTAACAATTCAAAAGTCAAGGGCGGTCAAGGCATGTTGTTGCCGTCGATGTGGGTACATTTTTCAGGGCATTACGGCAAGTCATTAGGGCGGGCGCGGCTTTTGCCGCGGTTGCCATGGTTTAATTTAAACCCCTGCATTCATAATATGTATTATTTACATATATTTTGTAATTTTAAGCATACGGTGGGGCATTTATTTCATAGACGCATCACATTCGCTTTTTCCTTCAACATTTACTACTACTACTCATGCAGACTTAATGAGAGACAAAAAACTAGAAAATTCCTGCGGAAATTTTGGTGGGCCTGCTATCTGTGCCCTGAACCTCTGGCCACGGGTCGGTGGAAGCCGACGTATTTTCAAGATAGAGCAGAGTGTTCGAATTCATGAGTATTAGCTAGCATGTGTTACATACTAAGTTATAGGACTCTAAGGCAGTGGTCCCCAACCTTTTTGTAGCTGCGGACCGGTCAACGCTTGAAAATTTGTCCCACAGACCGGAGGGGGGGGGTATGCTATTTTATTTTTTTATTTTTTTTTCTGTCATAAAAAAATACAATCATGTGTCCCTGCAGACTGTATTGATCTATATTAATATATAATGTAGGAACCAGAAATATTAATAACAGAAAGAAACAACCCTTTTGTGTGAATGAGTGTAAATGGGGGAGGGAGGTTTTTTGGGTTGGTGCACTAATTGTAAGTGTATCTTGTGTTTTTAAAGTTGATTTAATTAAAAAAAATAAAAAATACAAATTATTTTTTTATTTTTTGTGCGGCCCGGTACCAATCGATCCACGAACCGGTACCGGGCCGCGGCCGGTGGTTGGGGACCACTGCTCTAAGGTGTATGGCAGTGGAATTAGAGAAAAATGTGTAAAAATAGCTGGAAATTTTAGCATGCTAACAGCTAGCACATGTCACATACCAAGTTATATAACTTTTTGTTTAGTCTTTATTTGAAGGGACAATGTACAGAAACATTAAGCTCAAAGACAGATATGTTCTGTACCAGATTATAGCTAAATAGCTAATTTCCATCTGCAGTCCCTGGCTACCTAAATTAAAGGGATACAAAAATCATGCAATAAAATTATGACAATAAAAACATACACAAGTATTAAGAAAAAAGTCATAAAATGCCCTTTCATGGACACATACTTAATATGCAATACAACCACACCTCATTTACATCATCACACAAAGACAATACATGCTTTTGTTCACATCTGTCATCATTTGTAAAAACAACCATGATTTTAACACACACACCTCACAATTTACAATAAAAATGCTCTCATGGATAAATATAATACACATTAGGTTGATGTGTCAAACATAATGCCCATCTTAGTGACCGTGTGAGCAGCTTTGATTGCTCCAAAGCCACTTTTTAACTTAAATTGTGAATGAAGAGTAATCTGTTAGACTTTTCAAGTTTGTTGTGAGGTCGTTCCATTCCTTTATGGCTTTATATGAAAAGGCTGATTGTGCAAAAGAGGTTTTACATCTGGGTATGCTACACTGCCCCCTGGTGGAGGCTCATGTGTTTCTAGTTGTCACAGCAGATGTAAACTGGACAAAGGTCTTAAGTGGCGCTGGTGCAGTGTTATTTAAGATTCGATGGGCCATTCGTATTGATGCTAATCTTTGAATGTTAGCTAAATTTAACAATCTATATTTTTGGAGAACTAAACAATGAGGGTGGTGTTGTGGTTTTCGGTCAAGGATTTTGAGGGATTGTTTGTGCAAAGTTTCCAATGGCCTCAGTGTCATTTTGCTTGCCTGCGACCAACATGTTATACAATAATAAAAACGAGACATAATCATTGCATTAGAATAAGTTTGAGCTGCCTCCAGTGTTAATGAATTCCTGATACATTTGAACGTTTTTATGTTGTATTTAAGACTCTGGCACATCTGTTTGATATGTTTTTTAAAGCCAAGTGTTGGCTCCAAAATGACACCCAGGTAACGATATTCACTAACATTTTGTATTATTTCCTTATTAACCGTTATATTTGGAAATTATGACATTTTATATTTGTTTACAAAATACATTGTTGCAGTTTTCTTAATGTTTAATGTAAGACAAGAGTCATGTAGCCATCTTGCCACCTTCTCCATGGCTGCTGTAAGTTTTCTGGCAACCGTTTCAGCGTCTTTAAGGCAGGGGTCCCCAAACTACGGCCCGCGGGCCGGATCCGGCCCCCCAGCATCCAAAATCCGGCCCACGGGAAGTCCCAAGTTAGACAAAAAAGGGTTTTTTTTCTTTGTTTTGTTTTTGTTTTTTTAATCTTTCCTTTCGAATCCATTTCATACCGCTTGTTACTCTCGGTGTCTCCTAGCCGCTCAGGCAAATCATATTGTCTAAAAATTAATTTTCCCATCGATGACATGACAATGTTAAATGTTGATGAACATCAATGTTAATTGATGTTAAATGACAAAACGGATTAACTCACTAGAATATAAAGACAATGTATATATATATATATATATATATATATATATATATATATGTATGTGTATATATATATATATATATATATATATATATATATATATATATATATATATATATATATATATATATATATATATATATATATATATACAGCCTGGCCCCCGGCCAAATTTCTTTAACCCAATGCGGCCCCAGAGTCAAAAAAGTTTGGGGACCCCTGCTTTAAGGTGTATGACTGCGAAATTAGACAAAAAAAGGTGTAAAATTTGCTTAAAAAAAAGTTAGCATGCTAAGGTTATAATGCTAACACATGACTGCATAAGAAGACATACCAAAATGTACTATTTGTTGGCGTAAACATAGAAAGTAGCAAAAAAGCTAACATAAAACATTAGCATGCTAATATAAGAGAAGCAAGCAAAAAAAAAATTCTGAAATATGCTAACAGTTAACGTGCCTTATGATCATATTTGCTCGAAAGCACCGAGCAGCAAAGTTCATGATTGATTAGGTTTAAGCACCCAAAAGTAGTTAGTCACAAAATGCTAGTCACATCAGGAGCGCTGTGCTCTTTTAAAAACTTACTGCATCAAAGCTACTCAAAGATTCTCTCTGTGACAGGAGTGCTCTGCTCTTTTTGAGAATGTCCTGCATGATTTGCTACTCAAAAATCCTCTATATGACAGGAGCATTCTACTCTTTTTAAACACCTTCTGCAAAAATGCTCGTCACATGTCCCATCTATGTCAGGAGGGTTTTGCTCTTTTTAAAAAACTAATACAATAAAGCCACTCAAATATCCTCCATAGTGTTTTGCTATTTTTGAGAATCTCCTGCATGATTTGCTTCTCAAAGATCCTCTACATGCCAGGTTAACTCTGCTCTTTTTGAGCACTTACCGCAAAAATTCTAGTCATATATCGCCTTTACGACAGGGGCGCTCTGCTCTTTTTAAAAACCTACTGCACCAGCGCTACTCAAAGATCCTCTCTGTGACAGGAGTGCTCTGCTCTTTTTGACAATTCCCTGCATGATTTGCTACTCAAAGATCCTCTATATGACAGAAGCACTGCCCTTTTTGATCACTTACCGCAAAAATGCTAGTCACATATGTCCTCTTTACGACAGGAGCGCTGTGCTCTTTTTAAAAACCTACTCAAAGATTATCTCTGTGACAGGAGTGCTCTGCTCTTTTTGAGAATCTCCTGCATGATTTGCTACTCAAAGATCCTCTATATGACAAGAGCACTCTTTTTGAACACCTTCTGCAAAAGTACTTGTCACATGTCCTATCTAGGTCAGGAGGGTTTTGCTCTTTTTAAAACCTACTGCACCAAAGCTATTCAAAGATCCTCTATAGTGTCTTGCTATTTTTGAGAATCTCCTGCATGATTTGCTACTCAAAGATCCTCTATATGACAGGAGCACTCTTTTTTAACACTTTCTGCAAAAATACTTGTCACATGTCCTATCTATGTCAGGAGAGTTTTGCTCTTTTTAAAAACTACTGCACCAAAGCTATTCAAAGATCCTCTATAGTGTCTAGCTATTTTTGAGAATATCCTGCATGATTTGCTACTCAAAGATCCTCTATATGACAGGAGCACTCTTTTTTAACACTTTCTGCAAAAATACTTGTCACATGCCCTATCTATGTCAGGAGAGTTTTGCTCTTTTTAAAAACTACTGCACCAAAGCTATTCAAAGATCCTCTATAGTGTCTAGCTATTTTTGAGAATCTCTTGCATGATTTGCTACTCAAAGATCCTCTATACGACAGGAGCACTCTACTCTTTTTGAACACCATCTGCAAAAATACTCGTCACATGTCCCAGCTATGTCAGGAGGGTTTTGCTCTTTTTAAAACCTACTGCAGCAAAGCTACTCAAAGATCCTCTATAGTGTCTTGCTATTTTTGAGAATCTTCTGCATGATTTGCTTCTCAAAGATCCTCTATATGACAGGAGCACTCTACTCTTTTTGAACACCATCTGCAAAAATACTCGTCACATGTCCTATCTATGTCAGGAGGGTTTTGCTCTTTTTAAAACCTACTGCACCAAAGCTACTCAAAGATCCTCTATAGTGTCTTGCTATTTTTGAGAATCTTCTGCATGATTTGCTTCTCAAAGATCCTCTATATGACAGGAGCACTCTACTCTTTTTGAACACCATCTGCAAAAATACTCGTCACATGTCCCATCTATGTCAGGAGGGTTTTGCTCTTTTTAAAACCTACTGCACCAAAGCTACTCAAAGATCCTCTATAGTGTCTTGCTATTTTTGAGAATCTTCTGCATGATTTGCTTCTCAAAGATCCTCTATATTATGCCAGGTGAACTCTGCTCTTTTTGAGCACTTACAGCAAAAATCCTACTCACATATCCTCTTTACGAAAGAGGTGCTCTGCTCTTTTTAAAAACCTACTGCATCAGCGCTACTCAAAGATCCTTTCTGTGACAGGAGTGCTCTGCTCTTTTTGACAATCTCCTGCCTGATTTGCTACTCAAATATCCTCTATATGACAGGAGAGCTACCTACTGCAAAAATGTTAGTCACACATCCTCTTTATGACAGCCAGGCTTTGCTCTTTTTATAAACCTACTGAAACGTTTCTCAGAGATCCTCTATATGACAGGAGAGCTGCTTTTTGAGCACCTACTGCAAAAACAGGGGTTTTTTATTTTATTTTTTTGCAAATGTAAAAGCATATTTTTCTTGCTGGCTGCTCCACTTTCATTATAGAAAAAAGTGAGAGAAAGTCTTGACATGTGGAAGTGTTATGATGATGTTACATATCGTGTTTTTATAGTACAATATACAAAACCCAAAACCAGTGCAGTTGGCACGTTGTGTAAATGGTAAATAAAAACAGAATACAATGATTTGCAAATCCTTTTCAACTTATATTCAATTGAATAAACTGCAAAGACAAGATATTTAATGTTCGAACTGAGAAATAAATACTTTTTTTTGCAAATAATAATAATAATACCTGGGATTTATATAGCGCTTTTCTAAGTACCCAAAGTCGCTTTACATGTAGAACCCATTATTCATTCACACCTGGTGGTGGTAAGCTACTTTCATAGCCACAGCTGCCCTGGGGTAGACTGACGTACTTAAGTTGTTCAACAGTGCGGGGGTCTCCGTTGTGGTATTTTAGGCTTCATAATGTGCCACACATTTTCAATGGGAGACAGGTCTGGACTACAGGCAGGCCAGTCTAGTACCCGCACTCTTTTACTATGAAGCCACGCTGTTGTAACACGTGGCTTGGCATTGTCTTGCTGAAATAAGCAGGGGCGTCCATGATAACGTTGCTTGAATGGCAACATATGTTGCTCCAAAACCTGTATGTACCTTTCAGCATTAATGGTGCCTCCACAGATGTGTAAGTTACCCATGTCTTGGGCACTAATACACCCCCATACCATCACAGATGCTGGCTTTTCAACTTTGCGCCTATAACAATCCGGATGGTTCTTTTCCCCTTTGGTCCGAAGGACACGACGTCCACAGTTTCCAAAAACAATTTGAAATGTGGACTCTTCAGACCACAGAACACTTTTCCACTTTGCATCAGTCCATCTTAGATGAGCTCGGGCCCAGCGAAGCCGGCGACGTTTCTGGGTGTTGTTGATAAATGGCTTTTGTTTTGCATAGTAGAGTTTTAACTCGCACTTACAGATGTAGCTACGAACTGTAGTTACTGACAGCGGTTTTCTGAAGTGTTCCTGAGCCCATGTGGTGATATCCTTTACACACTGATGTCGCTTTTTGATGCAGTACCGCCTGAGAGATCGAAAATCAAGGTCATTCAATGTTGGTTTTCGGCTTTGCCGCTTACGTGCAGTGATCTCTCCAGATTCTCCGAACCTTTTGATGATATTACGGACCGTAGATGGTGAAATCCCAAAATTCCTTGCAATAGCTCGTTGACAAATGTTGTTCTTAAACTGTTGGACCATTTGCTCACGCATTTGTTCACAAAGTTGTGACCCTCGCCCCATCCTTGTTTGTGAATGACTGAGCATTTGATGGAGGCTGCTTTTATACCCAATCATGGCACCCACCTGTTCCTAGTTAGCCTGTTCACCTGTGGGATGTTCCAAATAAGTCTTTGATGAGCGTTCCTCAACTTTCTCAGTCTTTTTTGCCACTTGTGCCAGCTTTTTTGAAACATGTTGCAGGCATCAAATTCCACATGAGCTAATATTTGCAAAAAATAAAGTTTTCCAGTTGGAACGTTAAGTATCTTGTTTTTGCAGTCTATTTAATTGAATATAGGTTGAAAATGATCTGCAAATAATTGTATTCTGTTTTTATTTACCATTTACACAACGTGCCAACTTCACTGGTTTTGGATTTTTTTCGTTTTATTTATAGTCTATAGTTTTTTTTTGTTAAGAAGTCCTCACACCTGGCTAAAATACTTCCCCAAAATCCAACGTCTCCACTTAATATTTCATGGCTTCCAAGCAGCCTGCCCAGTTGGTTCCTTGCTTCCCAGTCAGCGGTCACACTTGGGCCAAGGATAATGTGGGAAAACATGGGCGAGGAATACAAAACATTGTGTAAGTTGTGTGTAGTTGTGTGGCCCGTTTGAGGTTTGCATGCTAAGTTTTGTGAGTGGTAGAACTGCGGTTGTGTGTGTGCGTGTGTGTGTGTGTGTGTGTGTGTGTGTGTGTGAGTGTGTGTGTGAAAGAGAGACAGACCATGGCCCGAGGTCATATCTGCGTCAAGCGGCTGCTGGAGCTCAGTGCAGGAGCATGATCCCCTACGCTTTTAATTAGACACATTAACATACACACACTCTCTCTCTGCCTCCCACAATAGGCCTGTTGCATGACCCGGGGCTATGTGGACCACACCACATTAAACCCCAGACTTATCAACCTCAAACTCTCAGGGACACTTCCAGGCTCGCACGCGGGCCCACCCGCCAAGCTGCCGAGAGTAGCTTCGTTGTGTCTGCTGCCAGGAAAGTGAAACCGAATAAACAACGGACACACGCGTGTCGAGCTCTTATCCACACCAAGACATGACCAGCCGATCACAGAGAGAGTGCTAACATCATCTGGTAGCAGTTCATATGATGAATGACATACCAAGAAAACTACAGCACTCAGATGTTAATTACTGTAATCCCCCAACAGTTATTACCGATAAACTCCATCTTGCCTAATTGGAATAAATAGGAAGACTCCATAATTATACAAACAAATACAACCTACAAATTCACAATCTGTTTTTTTGGTTTTTTTACAACAAGGACCGTCAGCATTTTGTACGTATCGTATTAAGAATGCCATTGCTCCTACCGACAGTTATTACCGATAACCTCCACCTTGCCTAATTTAAAATAAATAGAAACACTCAATAATTCACCATATATTACTACGCCATACCGCCCATTTGGGGCGGTATGGCGTAGTGGGTAGAGCGGTCGTGCCAGAAACCTGAGGGTTGCAGCCTCTGGACATCCAAATCGCTGCCGTTGTGTCCTTGGGCAGGACACTTCACCCTTGCCCCCGGTGCCGCTCACACTGGTGAATGAATGATGAATGAATGATAAGTGGTGGTCGGAGGGGCCGTAGGCACAAACTGGCAGCCTCGTTTCCGTCAGTCTACCCCAGGACAGCTGTGGCTACAAATGTAGCTTACCACCACCAGGTGTGAATGAATGATGGGTTCCCACTTCTCTGTGAGCGCTTTGAGTATCTAATAATAGAAAAGTGCGATATAAAATCTAATCAATTTTTATTTTATTTATTTATTTTATTTTTTTATACAATCCACAAAAGCACAATCTGTTTGTTTACAACAGGGACCTTCAGCATTTTGTACGTAACATATAAAACATGTGATTGCTCCTCCCGACAGTTATTACCGATAACCTCCACCTTGCCTAATTTAATATAAATAGAAACACTCAATAATAATCCCCCATATACCATCCACAAAACCACAATCTGTTTGATTACATCAGGGACCTTCAGCGTTGTGTACGTATCACATAAAAAATGGGATTGCTCCTCCTGGCAATTACCGATAACCTCCACATTGACTAATTTAAAAAAAATAAAACAAATTTAACTCAATAATTATTCATAAAATACCATCCACAAAAGCACAATCTGTTTGTTTACAACAGGGACCTTCAGCATTGTGTACGTATCACATAAAGAATGTGATTGCTCCTCCCAACAGTTAACGATAACCTCCAGCTTGCCTAATTTAAAATGAATAGAAACACTCAATAATATTTCACAAAAAACAATCAACAAAAGCCCAATCGGTTTGTTTACAACAGGGACCTATGGCATTGTGTACGTATCATATAAAAAATGTGATTGCTCCTCCTGACAGTTATTAACGATAACCTCCACCTTGCCTAATTTAAAATAAATACAAACACTCAATAATACTTCACAAGATACAATCCACAAAACACAATCTGTTTATTTACAACAGGGACCTATAGCATGTTGTACGTACCATATAAAAAATGTGATTGCTCCTCCCAACAGTTATTAACGATAACCTCCACCTTGCCTAATTTAAAATAAATAAAAACACTTAATAATACTTCACATAGTACATTCCACAAAAGCACAATCTGTTTGTTTACATCAGGGACCTTCAGCATTGTGTACGTATCATATAAAAAAATGTGATTGCTCCTCCCAACAGTTATTAACGATAACCTCTACCTTGCTTAATTTAAAATAAATACAAACACTCAATAATATTTCACAAAATACAATCCACAAAACACAATCTGTTTGTTTACAACAGGGACCTATAGCATTTTGTACGTACCATATAAAAAATGTGATTGCTCCTCCTGACAGTTATTAACGATAACCTCCACGTTGCCTAATTTAAAATAAATAAAAACACTCAATAATACTTCACATAGTACATTCCACAAAAGCACAATCTGTTTGTTTACATCAGAGACCTTCAGCATTGTGTACGTATCATATAAAAAATGTGATTGCTCCTCCCGACAGTTATTACCGATAACTCCCACCTTGACAAAATTTTAAAAAAATTAAATAAAAAATAGAAAAACTAAATCATTCATAAAATACCATCCACAAAAGCACAATCTGTTTGTTTACAGCAGGGACCTTCAGCATTGTGTATGTATCACATAAAGAATGCGATTGCTCCTCCCAACAGTTAATGATAACCTCCACCTTGCCTAATTTAAAATGAATAGAAACATTCAATAATATTTCACAAAAACAATCAACAAAAGCACAATCTGTTTGTTTACAACAGGGACCTATAGCATTGTGTATGTATCATATAAAAATGTGATTGCTCCTTCTGACAGTTATTAACGATAACCGCCACCTTGCCTATTTAAATAATTAGAAACACTCAATAATACAATCCGAAAAAGCACAATCTGTTTGTTTACAACAGCATTGTGTGTGCATCATAAAGAAAATGTGATTGCTCTTCCATCTTGCATAATTTTAGATAAATCGAAAGACTCCATAATAATCCACAAAATACAATCCACAAATGCACAATCTTTTTGTTTACAACAGCATTGTGTAACTATTATAATCCATGCAATTGTTCCTCCCGACAGTTATTAGCCATAACATCCACCTTGCCTAATTGAAAGACTACATAATGCACAAAAATAACATCTGCAAAAGGACCATGTTTTTCTTCACAAACAGGAACTACAGCATTGTGTATGTGTCATATAATAAATGTGATTGCTCCTCCATATACATTTACTGCCGATACTCTTCGCTTTGCCCAATTTAAATGAAATAAAAAGACTAGAAATAATAATCCACAAAATGCAACCCACAAAAGCACCATCCGTTCGTTTATACACAGCAACCTGCAGCGTTGTGATTGCTCCTCCCAGCAGTTATTACTGATTACCTCCACCTTGTCTCGTTGAAAGAAATAGAAAGACTTCATTATAATCCACAAAATAAAATCTGCTTAAACATAATCTGTTAACAGGAACATTCAGCATTGTGGAGGTGTCATAATATAATAATTGCGATTGCTCCTCCCGACAGTTACTAGCGATATCCTACACCCTGCCTCATTGAAATTAGTACTTTCTGAGCATTAGACTCAATAATGCTCAAAATAAAATCTGTAAAAGCACAATATGTTTGATCACGCAAAGCGTTGTGTTTGTCATATAATAAATGTGATTGCTCCTTCCGACAGTTATTACTGATAACCTCCACCTTCCCTAATTGAAATAAATAGAAAGACTCAATGATAATTCCCAAAATGCTATACTTGTTCACAACAGGCCCCTGCAGCATTGTGTACGTGTCAAATAATAAATGTGATTGCTTCTCTCAGCCGTTATTACGGATAACCTCCACCCTGCCTTCATGAAATTGAGAGACTCAATAATAATCAATAATAACAAATCCGCAAAAGCCCAATCCCATTGTTCACGGACCTACAGCGTCATGTATGTGTCATATATTAAATGCCATTGCTCCTCCCGACAGTTATTACCGATAACATCTACCTTGCCTAGTTGAAATGAGTACTTTCGACTACAGTACATTAGACTCAATAATGCTAAAAAAAAAAATCTGTAAAAGCACAATCTGTTTGGTCACGCACACAGACCTACAGCGTTGAGTATGCGTCATATAATATATGAGATTGCTCATCCCAACAGTTATTACTGATAACCTCCACCTTGCCCAATTGAAATAAATAGAAAGACTTAATGATAATTCCCCAAATACTATGTTTGTTCACAACAGGCCCCTGCAGCATTGCGTATGTGTCATATAATAAATGTGATTGCTCCTCTCAACCGTTATTACCGATAACCTCCACCCTGCCTTCATGAAATAGAGAGACTCAATAATAATCAATAATAACAAATCCGCAAAAGCCCAATCCCATTGTTCAGGGACCTACAGCGTCGTGTATGTGTCATATAATAAATGTGATTGCTCCTTCCAACAGTTATTACTGATAACCTCCACCTTGCCTAATTGAAATAAATAGAAAGATTCAATGATAATTCCCAAAATGCTATGTTTGTTCACAACAGGCCCCTGCAGCATTGTGTATATGTCATATAATAAATGTGATTGCTCCTACTAACAGTTATCACTGATAACCTCCACCTTGCCTAATTTAAATAAATAAAGACTCAATGATAATTCCCAAAATACTATCTGTTTGTTCACAACAGGCCCCTGCCGCATTGTGTACGTGTCAAATAATAAATGTGATTGCTCCTCTCAACCGTTATTACCGATAACCTCCACCCTGCCGTCATGAAATAGAGGGACTCAATAATAATCAATAATAACAAATCCGCAAAAGCCCAATCACCTACAGCGTCGTGTATGTGTCATATATTAAATGCCATTGCTCCTTCCGACAGTTATTACAGATACCCTCCACCTTGCCTAACTGTAATAAGTAAAAAGACTCAATAATAATCCACAAAATCTAATCTGCATAAACACAATCCATTTGTTTTCCAAAGGCACCTGCTACCTTGTGTACGTGTCATATAATAAATGTGATTGCTCCTCTCAACCGTTATTACCGATAACCTCCACCCTGCCTTCATGAAATAAATAGATTCAATAATAATCAATAATAACAACAAATCCGCAAAAGCCCAATCATATTGTTCACGGACAGGGACCTACAACATTGTGTATGTGTCATATATTAAATGCCGTTGCTCCTCCCGACAGTTATTACCGATAACCTCCACCTTGCCCAACTGAAATAAGTAGAAAGACTCAATAATAATCCACAAAATATAATCTGCATAAACACAATCCATTTGTTTTCCAAAGGGACCTGCTACCTTGTGTACGTGTCATATAATAAATGTGATCGCTCCCCTCCAGGTTTGGGCGATTACAAAGCAGTATGCATGTGTTTACAGGTGTGTGCTTTATAAAAGGGAGACATATCTGTTATTTTTGCTCCATAACCATACCTCCACACTGAAAGAAGCGAGAATCTACAACCATCCTCACTGCGCGTCACTTTCGCTTCCCTTGCGCCGGCTGCTGAAATAGACGCCCCTCGCAAGCAACGAAACAATCAGTAGCCCGAGGAATGCTTTATCAAATAAGCGCTCTTTGTTGAAAATCACTAGCTTTTCCAACGGCTAGTTTACTGAGGTTTTGGACGTAACAGTAGCCTCGGGGTGCGGAGCCAGGGAGCCTTGAGGCTGCCACGAGGAAGTATTGTGAGTAATAGAGGCACGCGCGGGCCGCTTACCTGCTGCTAAATACGCTGGAGACTCGCGCGCGCGCCGCGCAGAGTTCGCACGGGCGCTACCACGGGCTGCCGCTGCAGAGCGACGTATCGACAAAACGGTTACATCATAACGTCAATTCCATAGGCGTCGCTTTGCGTCGCCCATCAATTGGAAGCCGATCTGACCGTGTCTTGGAAGGGCCTGACGCAATCTACGCTGAAGTGCTTTTTTGGAGAGTCAGAATGGCCGACTGTAGGGAGGTTTGCGTCGTTCCCGCGCATAAATAAAGCCATTGCATCATACACGCATAAAAAGATACTGATGCATGACGGGGGGGCTACCGGCTATCGGACATGAGGGGCTGAAAGAGCTCTGAGCACCTCTCACCTGGAAAACTAATGATTATTGACTTCCCTCCAGCGAGCATAGGGGACGTTCGCCTCAGGCCCTTGATGCACGCACACACACACACACACACACACACACACACGCACATGCACGAGCGTATGCACACACGAGCTGTACAAAACTACAGTTGACACCAGACACATGCAGCCTCAGAGGCAGACGGCTTCAGCCATTTAGCATCTTCCTGACAGAAGCCATGCGCACACATTTAACATTGACAGGGCGGGGTTTGCAATGAAGGAGGGGTTCAAAAACAGTAGTGATGGGTGAGGGGTAGTCTACTTTTTATTTTTTTTATTTTTTTTTTAAACCCCAGTAGCTGCCGTATAGCCTGGGGGGCTTCTGCCCTGCCACTCCCAGCCAGAGTAGAGGCCCTGTCACTATGTGTCTATGTCACTCTATGTGTGTGTGCTGTTTTTTTTTGTTTTTCTTTGCCACTATACACAACCATGTGTGTGTGTTTTCATTCCTGTGTGCAGATGCGTATGCCAGCGTGTAAGAGTGTGTGTGTGTCACTCCCGCTCTGCGTCAGCTGCTTAAAGCTGCCAGGCCGCATTGTGTCCTCCCGCGCTCTCTCAGGTTGGCCCTCTCCCTCGCCTGGCTCTGATTGGCCACTTTTTGGTGGTTTCCATTGGTAACCCAGGCATAAATAAGATGAGGGACGGGAAGGCTGCAGCCCGGCAATTAAAACGTGTATAGTAACTTGTACATATGTTTAGAGATGCATTTCTTTGATGGAAGGATGGCACTTTGGTTGGTCACATTTCATTCTCATTAAAAGCAATGGAAAGAGTGGTCAAACTGAAAAAAACCATACAAGTGTAAAAATAAGTTAACCGTGGTAAAATCGAACGGAAAAAAAAAAATCACCGAAACAATTGAATTATTCACCTTTTATTGATGCCTGTGTTTAGGGAAGTGGTTCTTAACCTTGTTGGAGGTACCGAACCCCACCAGTTTCATATGCGCATTCACCGAACCCTCCTTTTTTTTCAAATTCAAGACAAAGTTATTATAAGTTTTTGGTAACACTTTAGTATGGGGAACATATTGTAAGTAACAGAGACTTAATTTAGAGTTTTTTGGACACTATTGAGTTTGAGTTTGAGTTTGAGTTTGAGTTTATTTCGAACATGCAAGCATACAACATGATACATCACAATTTCCAGTTTCTTTTCAACATGTTCGAAAAGGAGTAGGAAGAAGCAGAGCTTATTTAATCCTACCCCTTTTCTTTACATAACAGTTGCAAAACTTTTTGTTCACTTCCTGTTCACAATTTTTTCACAATAAACTCCATAATTAATTACAATAAAAATAAATAAATAAATAATATTAAGAATTTAATAATAATAATTGGTGAAGTAAGTCATATTTCATATGATGAGATAAGTAAGATTACTTTAAGAATGAATGAATGGATGGATGAAATAAATTGAGAATGTTTGTCATGGTTCTTCTTCATTGTACTTTGTAAACACTTTAAGTTTGAAGAGTTTCTTGAAGTGTATCATATTAGTACATTGTTTGATTGCTTTGCTTAATCCATTCCATAATTTAATTCCACATATTGATATACTGAAGGTCTTAAGTGTTGTTCGTGCAACCAAATGTTTTAAATTACGTTTTTCTCTAAGATTATATTTCTCCTCTTCTTTTGAGAAGAATTGTTGTATATTCTTGGGTAGCAGGTTATAGTTTGCTTTGTGCATAATTTTAGCTGTTTGCAAATTCACTATGTCACTATGGGAACATATTCTAAGTAACAAAGACTTCATTTAGAGTTATTTGGTTAGGGTTAGGGCCAGGGTTAGAGAGTTAGGGTTATAATAAGGCCATGCCGAATAAGGCATTAATAAGTACTTAACAATGACTAATTAAGAGCCAATATGTTACTAATTTGCATGTTAATAAGCAACTAATTAATGGTGAATATGTTCCCCATACTAAAGTGTTACCATGTTTTTTTTACTGGTGCACAAAATGAACCGTGCATGAACATCACCTTGTTCAAACAACAAAACCAACAGTGCATGAACTCACAACAAATTACACACCTGCAAATCAGTGTGACTTCTGCTGTTGCCGTATCCGTAATACGCCGATAGGGAGAAGTTTTTATTTACACGATGAGTCGGGTGTGTCTTGACCTCCGCCGAACCCCTGAGGCAGACTCACCGAACCCAGGTTAAGAACCACTGGTTTAGGGTGAGTGTAAAAAAGACATGAAACAGTATCTAATAATTGATTAGTGCAGAACATGCAAAGGAATGTGTGTGCCTGGGAGGTGGGTTTCTTTACTGACACTCACTACAGATCAACACCAGGGATACCCCAATCCGATATTGAGATCGGCCCGATATCAGCAAAAAATGTAAATAAATATCGGATTATATACGCATTAGTGTTATATAAAAATGTTTCGATATTTTTCTAAATAAAGGGGATCACAAAAACTTGCATTATTGTCTTTATCCATCCATCCATTTTATACCGCTTGTCCCTTTTGGGGTTGCGGGGGGTGCTGGAGCCTATCTCAGCTGCATTCGGGCAGAAGGCGGGGTACACCCTGGACAAGTCGACTTTATTTTAACAAAAAATCTTAGGGTACATTAAATATATGTTTCTTATTGCAAGTTTGTCCTTAAATAAAATAGTGAACATACAAGACAACTTGTCTTTTAGTAGAAAGTAAGCAAGTAAAGACTCCTAATTTAGCTGCTGACATATTCAGTAACATATTGTGTCATTTATCATTCTATTATTTTGTCAATATTATCAAGGACAAGTGGTAGAAAATTAATTATGAATCTACTTGTTCATTTACTGTTAATATCTGCTTACTTTCTCTTTCAACATGTTCTATCTACACTTCTGTTAAAATGTAATAATCACTTATTTTAGTTTTTTTATACTTTACATTAGTTTTGGATGATACTACAAATTTGGGTATCAATCCGATACCAAGTCATTACATGATCATACATTGGTCATATTCAAAGTCCTCATGTGTCCAGTGACATATTTCCTGAGTTTATAAACATAATATAAACTTTAAAAAAACGGAAGATGTTGTGATGCCAAAAAATATCGACTTAATCATAGTAATATCCACTAGATACGTTTCTGTAGTTGGTATCATTACAGTGGATGTCAGGTGTAGATCCACCAATGGCGTTTGTTTACATTTTGACGCCGGTGAGCTACGGTGTGTAGTGAAGCATGTTTAGCTATTCCTCGTCCTGCAGGGATGATACTTGTAAGAAACATACTTTATTTGTCGCCATGGAGGCGAGGATTAGTGATTTAGAAGTAGCGAAAACACAGCCGACTGAGGCTGGACTTTAGCTGCTAGCTAGCTAGCCATGTCTTAAAGCACCTCTTCCCGAGGGCGTTTCAGTGTTATAACTTCACCTTTATCTTTAGTTTTTAAGCCAAAATGCGTCCGTTCTCCCTTTTCTGTCTACACACTGTGTCTGTTTGTAAGTACTCCGTGCTTGTGCACTGCCGAACATGCTCCTCTGCTCGTAAACCAGCAATGACACGACGTGACGACGACAGGGGCACGGGGGTGTGGGGGGACGGTATCTTTCAGAAGCGGTATAGTACCCAATAAAATTCATTAGTATCGCGGTACTATACTAATACTGGTATACCGTACAACCCTAATATGCATGCATCTAAACTTTCCGATATAATCACTCCTATACAATATATATACATACACATACATATATATATACACACACATATATATATATATATATATATATATATATATATATATATATATATATATATATATATATATATATATATATATATATATATATATATATATATATATATATATATATATACATATATACAGTTGTGCTCATAAGTTGACATACCCTGGGAGAATGTATGATTTCTTGGCCAAGTATGTGTGTACTGTATGCATACATGTATCAGCCCCTGAATGCGTAACGGCTGCGGATCAGCACACGTGCGCCAGCGGACTCTTTCTCTCGTTCCGTTTTTTATTCAAGTCAATGTGTCAATTTCCACCGCTCAAATATACGCAGAGCTTCTATTTTTGCCAAACGCCGCAACAAATCCGTTCAATTTGGCTAAAATCTGCCAGTGTTGGACAGAAAGTTATGCACAAACGCAAAATAAAGTATCCGGTTAACTTTCAAATTAAACTACGGCCCGCGGCCCAGATACGGCCCGCAAGCGTCCAAAATCTGGCCCTCAGGTAGTCTCGAGTAAAAAAAAAAAAATGTTCTTAATTATTTTTTTAAATTTTTTAATTATATATATTTTTTTCTGTCCTTTCTAGCCCATCCATCAATCCATTTTCTACTGCTTGTTACTCTCGGAGTCTCCTAGCCGCTCTGGCAAATCATATTTGACGTAGTTACGTACGTACGTAACACATGCACGCGCATTAGGTGTTGTTAACTAATAATAGCAATTTGGATAGCTTCCGTTAGCTGTCATTGAGTGTATATTCTATCACAGGGGTCCCCAAACTACGGCCCGCGGGCCAGATTCGGCCCGCCAGCGTCCAAAAGCCGGCCCGCGGGTAGTCCTGTATAAAAAACAATTATGTATTTTTTATTTTATTAATTTATTTTTTAATCTGTCCTTTGTAGCCCATCCATCAATCCATTTTCTACCGCTTGCTACTCTTGCCGCTTTGGCAAATCATATTTTCTAAAAATGCATTTTCCCATCGATAATGTGACGTCATCACGCTCGCGCTGCAGTGTCAGGCGAGCACGTGGTAAGTGTGCACTTATTGAGTCAATTAGTGCATGAGGAAAAAAATTGCGAAATCGTTAGGGGAAACGTAAAATAGACTCAGAGTGTAGAGTTTTTAAACATCAGTAAACATATGACTTTTTTGTGTTCAGTGTAAGGAACATATTGCTGGGTATTGTGGCCAAACAGCTCAATTTTTCTTTCATCTGACATCACATGGACAAAGATTAGACCTTCTGGAGGAAAGTTCTGTGGTCAGATGAAACAAAAATTGAGCTGTTTGGCCACAATACCCAGCAATATGTTTGGAGGAGAAAAGGTAAGGCCTTTAATCCCAGGAACACCAATTCCTACCGTCAAGCACGGTGGTGGTAGTATAGTGCTCTGGATCTGTTTTGCTGCCAATGGAGCTGGTGCTCTACAGAGAGTAAATGGGACAATAAAAAAGGAGGATTACCTCCAAATTCTTCAGGACAACCTAAAATCATCAGCCCGGAGGTTGGGTCTTGGGCGCAGTTGGGTGTTCCAACAGGACAATGACCCCAAACACACGTCAAAAGTGGTAAAGGAATGGCTAAATCAGGCTACAATTAAGGTTTTAGAATGGCCTTCCCAAAGTCCTGACTTAAACGTGTGGACAATGCTGAAGAAACAAATCCATGTCAGAAAACCAACAAATTTAGCTGAACTGTACCAATTTTGTCAAGAGGAGTGGTCAAAAATTCAACCAGAAGCTTGTCAGAAGCTTGTGGATGGCTACCAAAAGCGCCTTATTGCAGTGAAACTTGCCAAGGGACATGTAAACAAATATTAAAGGCCTACTGAAATGATTTTTTTTTATTTAAACAGGGATAGCAGATCCATTCTATGTGTAATACTTTATCATTTCACGATATTGCCATATTTTTGCTAAAAGGATTTAGTAGAGAACAACGACGATAAAGTTCGCAACTTTTGGTCGCTGATAAAAAAAAAAAAGCCTTGCCTATAAGTAGCGTGACGTCAGAGGAGGAAGGGCTGCTCACATTTCCCTATTGTTTACAATGCAGCGAGAGAGATTCGGACCGAGAAAGCGCCGATTACCCCATTAATTTGAGCGAGGATGAAAGATTCGTGGATGAGGAACGTGAGAGTAAAGGATTACAGTGCAGTGCAGGACGTATCTTTTTTCGCTCTGACCGTAACTTAGGTACAAGCTGGCTCATTGGATTCCACACTTTCTCCTTTTTCTATTGTGGATCACGGATTTGTATTTTAAACCACTTCGGATACTATATCCTCTTGAAAATGAGAGTCGAGAACGCGAAATGGACATTCACAGTGACTGTTATCTCCACAACAATACATCGGTGAAGCACTTTAGCTACTGAGCTAACGTGATAGCATCGGGCTTAACTGCATATAGAAACAAAACAAACAAGCCCCTGACTGGAAGGATAGACAGAAGATCAACAATACTACCAAACTCTGGACATGTAACTACACGGTTAATGCTTTCCAGCTTGGTGAAGCTTAGCAATGCTGTTGCTAACGACGCCATTGAAGCTAACCTAGCTACGGAACCTCGACAGAGCTATGCTAAAAACATTAGCTCTGCACCTACGCCAGCTCTCATCTGCTCATCACGACCCGTGCTCACCTGGGTTCCAGCGATCGACGGTACGACGAAGGACTTCACCCGATCACCGATGCGGTCGGCGGCCCTGAGACGGAGGAAATCAAGGTGAGGTCGGCGGCTAGCGCGTCTGCTATCCATCTCAAAGTCTTCCTGGTTGTGTTGCTGTAGTCCGCCGCTAATACACCGATCCCACCTACAACTTTCTTCTTTGCAGTCTCCATTGTTCATTAAACAAATTGCAAAAGATTCACCAACACAGATGTCCAGAATACTGTGGAATTTTGAGATGAAAACAGAGCTTTTTGAATTGGATTCAATGGGCTCCGAATACTTCCGTTTCAATGATTGACGTCACGCGCAAACGTCATCATATCGAAACGTTTTCAGACGGAAGTTTTAAATTGCACTTTATAAGTTAACCCGGCCGTATTGGCATGTGTTGCAATGTTAAGATTTCATCATTGATATATAAACTATCAGACTGCGTGGTCGGTAGTAGTGGGTTTCAGTAGGCCTTTAAAATTGCTGTATGTATACTTTTGACCCAGCAGATTTGGTCACATTTTCAGTAGACCCATAATAAATTCAAAAAAGAACCAAAGTTCATGAATGTTTTTTGTGACCAACAAGTATGTGCTCCAATCACTCTATCACAAAAAATAAGAGTTGTAAAAATTATTGGAAACTCAAGACATTATGTTCTTTACAAGTGTACGTAAACTTTTGACCACGACTGTATATATATATATATATATATATATATATATATATATATATATATATATATATATATATATATATATATATATATATATATATATATATATATATATATATATATATAGTCCGGCCCCCGGCCACATTTTTTTAACCCAATGCGGCCCCCAGGTCAAAAATTTTGGGTAGCTCTGGTATAATCAATCTGATTGACAAACGCCATCGTTTGACAGCGCTAATTTATACAAGATCATTGCGATCATTTTGCAACTTTGACAGGCCTAATTTCCACCCAATATAAATTTCCATCAGAATTGTTTTTTTTCCTCCCCTTGAATGATGGCACTATTTGACACATGTGTCCTACAACTCACTTGCTGCAATTAAAACAAACAAAACAGAACAAATAAAAAGGACTACTATTTTAATGACAACCTGTTTGGCACGCGACATAAAAACACAACCCCGTCTTTGGACAGCTGGAATTAAAAACATCATCAGACTGACAGCTACTGGCCTGTTTTCATCAGCGCCATCCAGTCGCGTTTGACGGATGCGAGGTTGCGCTCGTGTGTCTGCCGCCGTCAGTCTCGGATGTCTGACTGGATGTGCAAACAGGCGACGGGCGCGGGGGAGGTTTTCCCTCAACTGACAGATGTGTAACAGCCGTGTGGCCTCTCCCAATCCAACCTTGTCAACCTTCAACACGCCACTGTCAGCGCCGCCGTGACGAGCGCTGCCAGTTGAAACGTCTCGCTTGTTCAATGGGAAACGGGGTGCAGTCCTTTTCTTAAGTGTTAAAATGTGAGCAAATTGAGGAAAACTTCTAGATTCCTTTTTTTGACAGAACAACACATTAAAAAGTTGAGTTTAATTAGATCGGATTAGATACATTCCTAATGATGTACACCCCAAATGCTCCAATCCAGAGGTCTTCAAAATATGTATTTTTAATATTCCCCCGCAATTCTTTCACAAATGTAAAAGTCTTTAAATACACAAAAACAGTGGCATGGTCACCCTAACTGAGGGGTGTCAAACTCATTTTAGCTCGGGGCCGCATGGAGGATAATCTATTACCAAGTGGGCCGTAACGGTCAAATTATGGCATGATAAAATTAAATATAAAGACAACTACAGGTTGTTTTCTTTGTTTTACTTTGGCCAAAAATAGAATAAGCAATTTATGAAAACGTACAAATCCCAACTAATCCAATGAGATTACTTCAGATTAATTCGGTGGCTACTTGTGAAGCGCTGGCTGTTCAAAGGCGGGACCCGGGGTGGACAGCTCGCCTGTGCATCGTTGGGGACGTCTCTGCGATGCTGACCTGTCTCCGCTTGGGATGGTCTCCTGCTGGCCCCACTATGGACTCTCACTATTATGTTAGATCCACTATGGACTGGACTCTCACACTATTATGTTAGATCTACTATGGACTGGACTCTCACAATATTATGTTAGATCCACTATGGACTGGACTCTCACACTATTATGTTAGATCCACTATGGACTGGACTCTCACACTATTATGTTAGATCTACTATGGACTGGACTCTCACACTATTATGTTAGATCCACTATGGACCGGACTCTCACACTATTATGTTAGATCTACTATGGACTGGACTCTCACTATTATGTTAGATCCACTATGGACCGGACTCTCACACTATTATGTTAGATCAACTATGGACTGGACTCTCACTATTATGTTAGATCCACTATGGACTGGACTCTCACTATTATTTTAGATCCACTATGGACTGGACTCTCACACTATTATGTCAGATCCACTATTGACTGGACTCTCACACTATTATGTTAGATCCACTATGGACTGGACTCTCACACTATTATGTTAGATCCACTATGGACTGGACTCTCACACTATTATGTTAGATTTACTATGGACTGGACTCTCACTATTATGTTAGATCCACTGTGGAATGGACTTTCACACTATTATGTTAGATCCACTATGGACTGGACTCTCACACTATTATGTTACATCTACTATGGACTGGACTCTCACACTATTATGTTAGATCCACTATGGACTGGACTCTCACACTATTATGTTAGATCTACTATGGACTGGACTCTCACACTATTATGTTACATCTACTATGGACTGGACTCTCACACTATTATGTTAGATCCACTATGGACTGGACTCTCACACTATTATGTTAGATCCACTATGGACTGGACTCTCACACTATTATGTTAGATCTACTATGGACTGGACTCTCGCTATTATGTTAGAGCCACTATGGACTGGACTCTCACACTATTATGTTAGATCCACTATGGACTGGACTCTCACACTATTATGTTAGATCCACTATGGACTGGACTCTCACACTATTATGTTAGATCCACTATGGACTGGACTCTCACACTATTATGTTAGATCCACTATGGACTGGACTCTCACACTATTATGTTAGATCTACTATGGACTGGAGTCTCACTATTATGTTAGATCCACTATGGACTGGACTCTCACACTATTATGTTAGATCTACTATGGACTGGACTCTCACACTATTATGTTAGATCTACTATGGACTGGACTCTCGCTATTATGTTGGATCCACTGTGGACTGGACTCTCACACTATTATGTTAGATCTACTATGGACTGGACTCTCGCTATTATGTTGGATCCACTGTGGACTGGACTCTCACTATTATGTTAGATTCACTATGGACTGGACTCTCACTATTATGTTTGATCCACTATGGACTGGACTCTCACAATATTATGTTAGATCCACTATGGACTGGACTCTCACACTATTATGTTAGATCTACTATGGACTGGACTCTCACAATATTATGTTAGATCCACTATGGACTGGACTCTCACACTATTATGTTAGATCCACTATGGACTGGACTCTCACACTATTATGTTAGATCTACTATGGACTGGACTCTCGCTATTATGTTAGATCCACTATGGACTGGACTCTCACACTATTATGTTAGATCTACTATGGACTGGACTCTCACTATTATGTTAGATTCACTATGGACTGGCCACTATGGACTGGACTCTCACTATTATGTTAGATTCACTATGGACTGGACTCTCACACTATTATGTTAGATCCACTATGGACTGGACTCTCACACTATTATGTTAGATCCACTATGGACTGGACTCCCACACTATTATGTTAGATCTACTATGGACTGGACTCTCACAATATTATGTTAGATCCACTATGGACTGGACTCTCACACTATTATGTTAGATCCACTATGGACTGGACTCTCACACTATTATGTTAGATCCACTATGGACCGGACTCTCACACTATTATGTTAGATCTACTATGGACTGGAGTCTCACTATTATGTTAGATCCACTATGGACTGGACTCTCACACTATTATGTTAGATCCACTATGGACTGGACTCTCACACTATTATGTTAGACCACTATGGAATGGACTCTCACACTATTATGTTAGATCCACTATGGACTGGACTATCACACTATTATGTTACATCTACTATGGACTGGACTCTCACACTATTATGTTAGATCTACTATGGACTGGACTCTCGCTATTATGTTAGATCCACTATGGACTGGACTCTCACACTATTATGTTAGATCCACTATGGACTGGACTCTCACACTATTATGTTAGATCCACTGTGGACTGGACTCTCACACTATTATGTTAGATCCACTATGGACTGGACTCTCACACTATTATGTTAGATCTACTACGGACTGGACTGTCGCTATTATGTTAGATCCACTATGGACTGGACTCTCACACTATTATGTTAGATCTACTATGGACTGGACTCTCACTATTATGTTAGATCCACTGTGGAATGGACTCTCACACTATTATGTTAGATCCACTATGGACTGGACTCTCACACTATTATGTTAGATCCAGTATGGACTGGACTCTCACTATTATGTTAGATCCACTATGGACTGGACTCTCACTATTATGTTAGATTCACTATGGACTGGACTCTCACACTATTATGTTAGATCCACTATGGACTAGACACTCACTATTATGTTAGATCCACTATGGACTGGACTCTCACACTATTATGTTAGATCCACTATGGACTGGACTCTCACACTATTATGTTAGATCCACTATGGACTAGACACTCACTATTATGTTAGATCCACTATGGACTGGACTCTCACACTATTATGTTAGATCCACTATGGACTGGACTCTCACACTATTATGTTAGATCCACTATGGACTGGACTCTCACTATTATGTTAGATCCACTGTGGAATGGACTCTCACACTATTATGTTAGATCCACTATGGACTGGACTCTCACACTATTATGTTAGATCCACTATGGACTGGACTCTCACTATTATGTTAGATCCACTATGGACTGGACTCTCACTATTATGTTAGATTCACTATGGACTGGACTCTCACATTATTATGTTAGATCCACTATGGACTGGACTCTCACACTATTATGTTAGATCCACTATGGACTGGACTCCCACACTATTATGTTAGATCTACTATGGACTGGACTCTCACAATATTATGTTAGATCCACTATGGACTGGACTCTCACACTATTATGTTAGATCCACTATGGACTGGACTCTCACACTATTATGTTAGATCCACTATGGACTGGACTCTCACACTATTATGTTAGATCCACTATGGACTGGACTCTCACACTATTATGTTAGATCCACTATGGACCGGACTCTCACACTATTATGTTAGATCTACTATGGACTGGAGTCTCACTATTATGTTAGATCTACTATGGACTGGACTCTCACACTATTATGTTAGATCCACTATGGACTGGACTCTCACACTATTATGTTAGATCCACTATGGACTGGACTCTCACACTATTATGTTAGATCCACTATGGACCGGACTCTCACACTATTATGTTAGATCTACTATGGACTGGAGTCTCACTATTATGTTAGATCCACTATGGACTGGACTCTCACACCATTATGTTAGATCCACTATGGACTGGACTCTCACTATTATGTTATATCTACTATGGACTGGACTCTCACAATATTATGCTAGATCCACTCGACGTCCATTGCTCAGCCAAAGGGGGGGGGGGGTCCCCACATCTGCGGTCCTCTCCAAGGTTTCTCATTGTCCCATTGGGTTGAGTTTTTCCTTGCACTGATGTGGGATCTGAACCGAGGATGTAGTCGTGGCTTGTGCAGCCCTTAGAGACACTGGGGATTTAGGGCTATATAAATAAACTTTGATTGATTGATTGATTGATTGATTGATTGATTGATTGATTGATTGATTGATTGATTGATTGATTGATTGATTGATTGATTGATTGATTGATTGATTGAATCCTCTGGACAAAACGCTTCAAGTTTGTGGAAAATTCTGAGGAAATTGGTGCAGCTTCAAAAACACAATGAGCTTAGACTTGGTCTCAGTGTATCTACAAAGCCAGGATTAAACTTTTAAGTCACAGTCTTTCTGGAATTGAAGAAAAAACACAACATGTAAACTCTTCTAGGCATCAATACCTCCTTTGTCATGTCCACTTATCAATCCAGTGCTAACTCAACAAACCGTAAGAAACGGGGGGGTTATTGAGGTGGGCGGGGGGCGGGGCCGGGGTTAAGGGGGAGGAGTATATTTATAGCTAGAATTCACTGAAATTAAAGTATTTCACATATATATGTATATATATTAGGGGTGTGGGAAAAAATCGATTCGAATTCGAATCGCGATTCTCACGTGCGATTCAGAATCGATTCTCATTTTTCAAAAATCGATTTTTTTATTTATTTTTTTAAAAAATGTTTTAAATTAATCAATCCAACAAAACAATACACAGCAATACCATAACAATGCAATCCAATTCCAAAACCAAACCCGACCCAGCAACACTCAGAACTGCAATAAACAGAGCAATTGAGAGGAGACACAAACACGACACAGAACAAACCAAAAGTAGTGAAACAAAAATGAATATTATCAACAACAGTATCAATATTAGTTACAATTTCAACATAGCAGTGATTAAAAATCCCTCATTGACATTATCATTAGACATTTATAAAAACAAATAAAAAAATAAAATAAAAATGAACAATAGTGTCACAGTGGCTTACACTTGCATCGCATCTCATAAGCTTGACAACACACTGTGTCTAATATTTTCAGAAAGATAAAATAAGTCATATTTTAGGTTCATTTAATAGTTAAAACAAATTTACATTATTGCAATCAGTTGATAAAACATTGTCCTTTACAATTATAAAAGCTTTTTACAAAAATCTACTACTCTGCTTGCATGTCAGCAGACTGGGGTAGATCCTGCTGAAATCCTATGTATTGAATGAATAGAGAATCCTTTTGAATCGGGAAAAAAATCGGTTTTGAATCGAGAATCGTGTTGAATTGAAAAAAAATCGATTTTGAATCGAATCGTGACCCCAAGAATCGATATTGAATCGAATCGTGGGCCACCCAAAGATTCACAGCCCTAATATATATATATATATATATATATATATATATATATATATATATATATATATATATATATATATATACAGTATATATATATATGTATAAAATAAATACTTGACTTTCAGTGAATTCTAGCTATATATATATATATATATATATATATATATATATATATATATATATATATATATATATATATATATATATATATATATATATATATGTATATATATATATATATATATATATATATATATATATATATATATATATATATATATATATATATATATATATATATATATATATATAATAAAATTTCAGTGTTCATTTATTTACACATATACACACACATAACACTCCTCTACTCATTGTTGTATTTGAAAGTGCAATGCTTTGCATCCAGTAGCACAGCCTTTGAAGGAGCATAGGTATGGGCAGCATCTGTGAAATTTAATTTGCACGAAAGGAGTGAGTTTAGGGTTGAATTGTCCATCCTCGTTCTATTCTCTGTCACTATCTTTCTAACTATGCTCAACACCCTCTCTGATGACTTGCAAGCGTACTTCTTCTCTTTCTTTCTTTCTTGTTGTGTGTGCAGTTGTGCACTCTCCAAAAGCCGTAGATGTTATAACGTGACTGGGCCGGCACGCTGTTTATATGGAGAATAAGCGGACGTGACGAAAGGCTGTCCTCACTCAGGTCCGCATGGACCTGTAGGGGGCGTGCCATGTTGTCCGGCTGGAAATCGGGAGAAATTCGGGAGAATGGTTGTCCCGGGAGATTTTCGGGAGAGGCACTGAAATTCGGGAGTCTCCCGGAAAATTCAGGAGGGTTGGCAAGTATGGTTATGAGCTAGGTAACATAAGAACTCCATTACCCAGCATGTCACAGTAGTGAAGGGCATGCGCAGTAGCCCCGTTTCGGTTGTTGAATGTAGACATGCCGGCAGCTGGATAGTTTTGATGAGCACGCTGTGGAGTAAACTTTAAGAACTCCGCCAACACTCCTCGTCTGCATCTTGTATGATTAGACAAGACAACGCATATATTTGCAAGGCAATTTTCAAGAAGGATATTTAAAGAAAAACTACATCTTGTGAGACCATGTCGGCCAACCCCGGAAGCTGGCTCAGCTGTCCCGGTGATGAAATGTGAGTTCAGATATTTTATTTCTTAATTTTTTTCCGCGTTTGATATGTTTTTTGCAATTTTAATTTTGACAGTACTACATAAGATATGTTTAAATTGCTGATGCGGGTTTATTGATTTTTAAATGCGCCAGAAAATAACCTGTTTTGTACAATGCCCAGTAGTGCGTAAATGTGTTTCTCCAGCAATGGTCATATGGGGACATACAGTAAATCAGGGGTGTCCAAAGTACGGCCCGCGGGCCAAATGCGGCTCGCCGGCGTCTTCAAATTGGCCCGCGAGACTTCATGAGTTTAATAAAAAAATCTTATATTCATTTTAAAAGTATAATATTTTAAATGCTGCTATTTTGACACAATCTAGTGGACAACATGAGTTTTTCCTGGTCAAAGACTTTTTATGTTTGGAATGTGCAGCATCTATTTATAAGACCGAATGCAAACAACCTTCCCTAGTCATGGTGCAAAAAAAAAATCCAACCAACACAAAATGTAGACATACATGGTCACTGAACTTTGTGGATATTATAAAAAACGTCCAATCACAATAAAAAAAATAAAATATAACAAAGCGTGATGGGAAAATGCTTAAGACTCTACATACTTATCCATGTTTGGTGCATATTAGCTGCTTGATAATTCTGATTGATTACAAAACTTTAAGGAGGTTGTCACGGAAGTACACAAGGTAGAAGTCAAACTTTTGCATACTCTTAATATCCAATTATATTAATATAATGTGTGTGTGTGTATGCATACATGTAAGTACGCATTCGGCTCTCAACCACATTTTTTTTAGCCCAATGCCAAGTCAAAATGTTTGGACACCCCTGCAGTAAATGATGGTATTTTGAGAGGTAATTATTGAAGTCGGACATCACTGAAGGCCTAGGTGGGAAACGCACGGCCCGCCACTGAATTAGAGCATTGCTGCTACTAAAGGAACGTCACACTCGTCTAATTAGCATAGAGAGGTGACAGCAGGACCAAAAAGACATAATTTTAACCCTTTAACTTCTGCTAGAAGAAGCTGGTTAACCCGTAAGTGTTTCGCCCTGAGGATGTTTATGAAAAGTTAATCAGTGCCACATGGGCTGACCTCTATAACAATGGCTACTTTGGTGCGTGTGTGTTGTTACTCAAATTCTGATGTCCTTTTATGATGTAAATCCTTGAGTTATTGTGTAGAATAATGACTGGGAGGGTGTGTGTGTGCGGTAAGATGGTTATTGCTGAGGTTTTTATGCTCGGTCTTGACAGTGTGTGTGTGTGTGTGTGTGTGCGTGCGCAGTGGACTGGGAAGAGTCGTGGCCACTGAGGTATGCAGGGCTATGTCTAATTGATGAACAGCTGGCTGTGGGTGGGCGGAGTCTAAGTCGTGTCGCCAGCATGGCAGAAAAGGAAGAGAAGAGCGAGAACGAGGGATGAAGGGAAGCGATGGACCATATGCACACATTCAGATCGGTTAGCATGCCCGAAGGCATGAATGTGACAACTTAGTAGCGCGTGATCAACTGCTACATTAAGTGTCAGGGCAGTGTGGCCTCTGTGTCTATGTCAATGACCCACCATGCATCAGTTTCTTTGAACGTAGAAATCGATGACATTCGGTATGGAATGGTAACTTTTTTGTCAATGCACTTAAAAAAAGTCCAGCCTGTCCAAGAACAGACATACATTATGGAGGGGTAGAGAGAACGAGACAACGGATGAGTAGAGGATGGAGGGGGGGGAAAGGAACTCCGAAACTAAGCTTCTACTGCATAATGAGTACGGTTTTTGATCATCCATTGCGATTTACGGCTGCATTAATAAAAACTACGGTTTTCCATTAAAAATTATTCACTTTCCCAGTAGCTTGACAGTAGCGTCGCTACTTTTTAAACAGGTAGCGATTTCCATAGCTTGGCTATTTTTTAGGGATGTCCGATAATATCGGACTGCCGATAATATCGGCCGATAAATGCTTTAAAATGTAATATTGGAAATTATCAGTATCGGTTTCAAAATTATCGGTATCGGTTTCAAAAAGTAAAATGTATGACTTTTTATACGCCGCTGTGTACACGGACGTAGGGAGAAGTACAGAGCGCCAATAAACCTTAAAGGCACTGCCTTTGCGTGCCGGCCCAGTCACGTAATATCTACGGCTTTTCACACACACAAGAGAATGCTAGGCATACTTGGTCAACAGCCATACAGGTCACACTGAGGGTGGAAGGATAAACAACTTTAACACTGTTACAAATATGCGCCACACTGTGAACCCACACCAAACAAGAATGACAAACACATTTCGGGAGAACATCCGCACCGTAACACAACATAAACAGAACAAATACCCAAAACCCCTTGCAGCTCTAACTCTTCCGGGACGCTACAATATACACCCCTGCTACCCTCTACCCCCCCCTCCCCCCCCACCTCAACCTCCTCATGCTCTCTCAGGGAGAGCATGTTCCAAATTCCAAGCTGCTGTTTTGAGGCATGTTAAAAAAAAAGTATGCACTTTGTGACTTCAATAATAAATATGGCAGTGCCATGTTGGCATTTTTTTCCATAACTTGAGTTGATTTATTTTGGAAAACCTTGTTACATTGTTTAATGCATCCAGCGGGGCATCACAACAAAATTAGGCATAATAATGTGTTAATTCCACAACTGTATATATCGGTATCGGTTGATATCGGAATCGGTAATCAAGAGTTGGACAATATCGGAATATCGGATATCGGCAAAAAAGCCATTATCGGACATCTCTAATTTAAAGTGACAAACCTGCCAGCCAAACAACACAGTTTGTTGACAAGAAGATATGACAGCCATGGAAGCACATTCAATCTCTTTACTAAACAGAGGTAACACAATCCGGTAGATTAAAAAAAGCCAACAAACTGCATATGTCAGATATTTGAAGTTTTTCTTTTTTAAGTAACGTATCAATTACGTTGCCTAGTAATTAATTACATGTATTAAAGAGTAGTTCAATTATTTGTTGGGTAAAGTAACGAGTAACTATTAGGGCTGGGCAATATATCGTGTTTGTAAGATGTATTCAATCAATCAATCAATCAATCAATCAATGTTTATTTATATAGCCCTAAATCACAAGTGTCTCAAAGGGCTGTACAAGCCACAACGACATCCTCGGTACAGAGCCCACATACGGGCAAGGAAAACTCACCCCAGTGGGACGTCAATGTGAATGACTATGAGAAACCTTGGAGAGGACCGCATATGTGGGTAACCCCCCCCCTCTAGGGGAGACCGAAAGCAATGGATGTCGAGTGGGTCTGACATAATATTGTGAAAGTCCAACACATCAACGAGAGTCCAGTCCATGGTGGGGCCAGCAGGAACCATCCCGAGTGGAGACGAGTCAGCAGCGTAGCGGTGTCCCCATCTGATGAACAGGCTAGCAGTCCACCCCGGCTTTGGAGCAGAGTAGAAAATAAAATAAAAGAAACGGCAGATCAACTGGTCTAAAAAGGGAGTCTATTTAAAGGCTAGAGTATACAAATGAGTTTTAAGATGAGACTTAAATGCTTCTACTGAGGTAGCATCTCTAACTTTTACCGGGAGGGCATTCCATAGTATTGGAGCCCGAATAGAAAACGCTCTATAGCCCGCAGACTTTTTTTGGGCTCTGGGAATCACTAATAAGCCGGAGTTCTTTGAACGCAGATTTCTTGCCGGGACATATGGTACAATACAATCGGCAAGATAGGCAGGAGCTTGACCGTGTAGTATTTTATACGTAAGTAGTAAAACCTTAAAGTCGCATCTTAGGTGCACAGGAAGCCAGTGCAAGTGAGCCAGTATAGGCGTAATATGATCAAACTTTCTTGTTTTTGTTAAAAATTTTAGCAGCCGCATTTTGTACCATCTGTAATCTTTTAATGCTAGACATAGGGAGGCCCGAAAATAAAACGTTACAGTAATCGAGACGGGATGTAACAAACGCATGGATAATGATCTCAGTATCGCTTGTGGACAAAATGGGACGAATTTTAGCGATATTACGGAGATGAAAGAAGGCCGTTTTAGTAACACTCTTAATGTGCGACTCAAACGAGAGAGTTGTGTCGAAGATAATACCCAGATTCTTTACCGAGTCGCCTTGTTTAATTGTTTGGTTGTCAAATGTTAAGGTGGTATTATTAAATAGATGTCGGTGTTGAGCAGGACCGATAATCAGCATTTCCGTTTTCTTAGCGTTGAGTTGCAAAAAGTTAGCGGACATCCATTGTTTAATTTCATTAAGACACGGTATTGATATATTTTTAAACAAGATATGTGTTAAGAAAATATCGTAATATCGATATAATTTATTTCACATTAAAATGACCAAACGCCGCTTATTTGTTGTGTTCCTAGTTCTCCCCCGCTTCCCACTCACTGCTAAACCCCTCCCCTTCCTCCTTCCAAGACGTGCTTGCACGTATAAGAACATCCATGATTGGTTGGTTGTTTACTATGATGAGTCATGATTGGTTGAAATTAGGGCAAAATATTAGGGACAGGCCAATCAGAGGCAAGATAGGGCAGGTCATGGAACCAGGAAGGGAAATCACAACAGACATCCCAAATGACGACGAGAGAGTCGTAGAAGAGAAGAGGGAATATTCAAGCGGGCGATTTATATATTAAAAAAACTAGTGGAAGATGGCAGAGGGATTATCTTCTTTAGATTTTTTCTTTTAGCGATGCAGATGACATCCAGGAAACCCACAATTCGCCTACTTGGCCACATTTGGACAAATGTATGCGTCTGGATAAAACATTAATTTGAGTGGTTTACCATGTAAGCCCAAATCAAAACTGCTCTCGAGTGCAATATTTCGCCCGAGAAATGCTGGCAAAAATGTATGCCGAAGTGAGGAAGATCACAGCTGCACAATTAAGTCAAGTCACTTACTTGGCACTGACCAGAACCGTACGTGTGTGACAGTCCATTACATCGTCGACTGGGAATTAAAAAGTGCCTGCCTGCAAATAAATTATCTGAGTTTGATACATTTTGTATTATTTGCACAGCTATGTTATTTATTTTACGTAGAAAGAATATTTTTTAAATTTTTATGATTTGTTATGTAATTCTGTGCTTAAACAGTTTATTTTCTGTGCTGTTAATACCCATCTTGACTAACTGGGTTAATAAAAGTGTCACTGACTGTTTACAGTACAGTTGTCATTCACTTCAATTTCACTGAATCTCGCTCAAAAATGAATATCTTTATATGTATACTTTCACCGGAAAATATATCGAGATATATATAGAATATCGAGTTTAAGTAAAAATATATTGAGATATACTTTATCGTCCATATCGCCCAGCCGTAGTAAATATAATGAATTACCTTTTTTTTAAAGTAATTTTCAGAACACTGATAGTAGTCCGCGGGTGTGTGGCCATAAACCTGGAAGTCGCTCCATTCGGCAACACGGCCTTTTGCCTGGTTCCGAAGAATGACATTGTGATAACACAGCAGTGTGCTATGGAGGCGCCTGAGATCTAGTTCAACAAATTCCAAAACATCCTTGAAGGAAGTGGGTGAGGGATTTCAGAACGTTTTTTGCTGCAGTGGTCTCACTAGGTGTGTTTACAGCGTGACCTTGCCAAGACCAGTGCAAAGGGAACTGGTCCACATACTGCACTGTATGTGGACTTTGATAAAAACTGCTGCACTTTATATACTTCTGCACCTTATAAATGAAGCTGCTAAAATACTGTGACTTGACCACCCACTGACTTGTAATTGGCATACCCTATATGTATTGTACTTGTATTTTAAATTGTTCATCATTATGTAATTTTAATATTGTTGTGTATTTTCAATCCTGTGTAATTTTGTTGTGGATGTTAGATGCACCATAAAAGGACTACAGATGGAAATTAGCATGGTGCTAAATCTGGTGCAGCCATCTTCTTAATGTAACTGCACATTGTACTTCAAATAAACAAATACAAAAACAATCCATAAGCAATTGACTAATGACGCTCCTAAAGGTACTTCTTTTGTACTCTTGATACTTGACTTTTACCATTTGGGAACAATCCTTTTTAGACTTTAGACATATATTAACCCTCTGTATTTCTAATTTGTGGTCATGAAGTCAATAATGTAGTTGTGATGATTGAGTTTGAGGTGAAGCAGAAAGAAGACACACAAATAATTGTGTGTTTGTGTGTGTCTAGTACATCAGCATGTTAGTGGAAATCGAATGTTTCAGTGTCCAGCGTCGGGCCACTCATCGATAGCATTGATCGCATCCTATGGTATGTATTGAGTATGGTAATTCTTGCAAGTTAACGAGACAAGCACGCACACACACACAGTTCACCCCACCTGAGAGGTAATTTCTTCCCCTTGCAGCGAGGCACCTGAACAAAACATTCATTTATTATTCACACTTATTTTATTCATCTATTCAATTAGCTGCTCTTGAATCAATGTGGCTAGTGGATATAAAATGCACAGTCCGTCGTCTCGCGCGCACACGCACGCACGCACACACACACACACACACACACACACACACGCACACACACACTCACACACACACAGGCAGAGGTCAGCTAGATAGTGATCAGAATAACTAATAAGGCCATAAAACCACAAAAGAAAACAGTGAACTTTACACTGACGGATAAGGTTTATGTATTACACCAGGGGTGGGCAATTAATTTTTACCGGGGGCCGCATGAGCAACCCGAGCACTGCTGGAGGGCCACACTGACAATATTTCAATTAAATTTTGCTCAAATTATTTTTGATATACCGTAAGATAGATAATAATAATAATATTTTCATTTAACCTAACTTATCTTTATACAAAAGCAGATGGCTTTTGATGGTTTTATTTTTAACACTTTCTTACACAACACTTCCTGATGTATATTACAATACAAAAATTTCAATTTCTGTCACTTTATCCTGCATCCTCTTTGTTGTAAAACCTTTATTTAACCAGATAAGAAAACGTGAACGTAGCACGCCTGTAAGGTGATTGGCGCAGAAGGAGGAAGCGTTGCTGTTGCGGAAATGAGGAGTGAGGATTGGTTTTCCTTTTGGAAAGAACGAGATAAGTTGAGCTGTGTTAGTATAGCTTGCTCAATAAAAGTTTAAAAAGTGCATCAGACTTGGTGTGCACTTCTTCTGGACGCTACAATTGATGTCAGAAGTGGGATGAAATGCCTCCCAGTTCGCCTTGCCATCAAACCTGGGAGTCTTCATTGAGGGCGGAATTCCCCCCGTGGCAAGCAGCGTGGCTGCACCTGTAAACGCTCTCTCTCTCTCTCTCTTTGCGGCGAGCTCCTCATGTGGCACGTACCTCCCGATGACGTAGCACACAAACAGTGCAGTATGCGCAAAGTTTTACTTCTGCCACCAATTGTAGCGTCCAGAAGAAGTGCACATCAAGTCTGACGCTCTTTTTAAACTTTTATTGAGCAAGCTATACTAACAGCTCAACATATCTCGTTCCTTCCACACGCACGTCTCCTCACTCATTTACGCAACTCAAGAAGACAACATCTACTTCAGCAGGTGGTTACACTATATTCTTTAAACACAGCAACGTGTGTACCACAAATAAGCACACAGCTTTACCTTTACTTGTCTTGTTGAAAACACGCCATTCGTCATCAACTTTTCTCTTTTTAGCGGGCATCACTTGTCGCTGTGCGCCTTCCCTCACAGGACATACTCACATATAACACTTTTCAAAATAAAAGCAGCACAGTTGTATTGCACGCACGACAAAGATGTTTTTTTAAATTTATTTTGTAATTTGAGATTGCCGCTGCGCGCACGAGCATACGTCCACACGGAAGTAATACAAATAACGCTTTTCAAAACAAAAGCAGCACCGTTGTATTGCACACTCGAAATAGATGCTTTTTAAAATTTATTTTGTAATTTATAATTGGCCTCACGCGGGCCGGACAGGGACGTACAAAGGGCCGGATGCGGCCCGCGGGCCGCACAATGCCCAGGTCTGTATTACACCATATGAATACATTAAACTCGCATTTTTTTTAATGTAATTTTGAAGCAGCTAGCAGGTGTTATTGGAGAATGAGATGGTACATTTTTAGTGAGGTATGATTGGTCTACATTCTTCTTTTGTTGTCCAGTTGACTGTGCACTGCCGCCCCCTGTTGTGAGTACTCCAAATTCGTCAAAACACACTTTTTTTCTTGTTCTGTATGTTTAATAAATGTGTTCACTTGTGACGTCAGACTAGTAACTATAGTCAGGGCCGGCCCGTGGCATAATCACTCTATGCCAGGGGTCCCCAAACGTTTTGACTCTGTGGGGTGGGTGGGGGGGACTGTATGTATATATATATCATACTTGCCAATAGAGATGTCCAAAAATATCGGCCTGCCGATAAATGCTTTAAAATGTAATATCGGAAATTATCGTATCGTTTTTTTTATTATCAGTATCGTTTTTTTTGTGTTTTTTTTTTTATTTTTTATTAAATCAACATAAAAAACACAAGATACACTTACAATTAGTGCACCAACCCAAAAAACCTCCCTCCCCCATTTACACTCATTCACACTCATTCACACAAATGGGTTGTTTCTTTCTGTTATTAATATTCTGGTTCCTACATTATATATCAATATATATCAATACAGTCTGCAAGGGATACAGTCCGTAAGCACACATGATTGTGCGTGCTGCTGATCCACTAATAGTACTAACCTTTAACAGTTCATTTTACTCATTTTCATTAATTACTAGTTTCTATGTAACTGTTTTTATATTGTTTTAATATATTTTTTATACAAGAAAATGTTTTTAATTTATTTATCTTATTTTAATTTTTTTTTTTTAAAAGGACCTTATCTTCACCATACCTGGTTGTCCAAATTAGGCATAATAATGTGTTAATTCCACGACTGTATATATCGGTATCGGTTGATATCGGTATCGGTAATTAAGAGTTGGACATTATCGGAATATCGGATATCGGCAAAAAAGCCATTATCGTTCATCTCCACTTGCCAACCCTCCCGGATTTTCCGGGAGACTCCCAAATTTCAGTGCCTCTCTCGAAAATCTCCCGGGACAACCATTCTCACGAAAATCTCCCGATTTCTAGCCGGTCAACTATATTGGGGGCGTGCCTTAAAGGCACTGCCTTTAGCGTCGTCTCTCACCTGAAAAGGAGACTATTATATATGTCTCCGTTATCCATAGGTTTATCTATAACCTAATATGGGAGGCACGGAGCTATTTCTCAGCGTGTGTTTATTCCAGCCGGCACGTTAATACACTGACATACAACATCCGGATTCCCATCATGCATTGCTTCAAAACTACGGCAAGTTGTAATATCCAAAATTTCCAGCCAGACAAACAATATTGGGGGCGTGCCTTTAACTGCCTTTAGCGTCCTCTCACCTGAAAAGGAGACTATTATATATGTCTCCATTATCCATAGGTTTATTTATAACCCATAACACGGTGGCCGAATGGATATAGTCACTCATGAACGGCCAGAGAAGCACAAGGCGGCGGCAACGCACTATTATGGGCCACCTTGCAAGCAACATTCCGTTCTCATTTGTGGATGTTTTCAACAAATCCGTGAAGGATATGTTCCCGGATTCAGAGATCGCTCGCCAGTACTCAAATGGCAGAACAAAAGCTACTCAAATAGTGAAAGGTAAGTGTTTTTTTTTTTTTAAGCAAGCAGCAAGTACAGTACAGTTAGTAGAACAACTGTGTTTTCATTACTGTTTACTGTACTATATAAATATATATATATATATATATATATATATGTGTGTGTGTGTGTGAATATGTACATAAATATGTGTGTGTGTATATATATATATGTGTATAAATTCCTTGCGCACTAATTGACTGAAAGCTCGCCGACACTTCGGTGCGAGCGCGATGTTATCGATGGGAAAATGCATTTTTAGACAATATGATTTGCCTGAGCGGCTAGGAGACAACGAGAGTAACAAGCGGTAGAAAATGGATTAGAAAGGACAGATTTTAAAAATATATATATATATATATATATTTTAACTTGGGACTTTTCGCTGGCCGTAGTTTGGGGACCCCTGCTCTATGCGGTTGTTTAGGGCCACAACGCCGCATGGTCACGGCCTGGGCTTCTGTAAAGATTTGAAAGATGTTTTTATTTCATTAAATCATAAAAGTTAAGGTAAAACTGATGTTGCTGTCAAATTTCAATAATAAAGTTGATTGATTCAAATTAGGGAAGTGTAGCACAATCTACACCCCCTTGCAAAAATGGTTCATTCCTTCTGGTAGCAGCATGGAACACGTCACTGTTCACTCAACACAGACGTCATAAGGTCATCAAAATGTACATGTATGCATTCACACACAGGGCCAACATTTGGGAAACAGGATGATATAATAGAAGGTATAAATATACAGTATGTTTAAGTTTCAATTTTGCATCTCATAGAACATAACTGTGGTGCGTTCAAGGAACCGTCATTCCAGTTAGAAACAGGCTAGTTTTTTTTCACAACCAGGTTATGCACTAATAATCATAATAATGGTGCATTATTATGATAATTATTATCCACTATTAATAGTCCTACATGAATTAGCTCATCTCTACCTTACTCAAAGAAGTAAAGGGAAACTTGACATATTTATTATATTTAAATCAATAATGACAAGTTGTATCATTATTAAACTCACATTCTGGCTACTTTAAAAAAAAAATTCTGCTTTTCTTTTTTAATTAAAAAAAAAAACCAAATTACTTTAAAAAAAATAAAATAAAACACCCAAAAATCAAGGGAAATTAAGGATTTTTTAGGGAGTCTTTAGCCCGCTAAAAAGGCCTAATGATGCCACTGGTTTAAACGATTGATGAAAAAGATTTACTGATAAAACAGATCCAAAAACATGTAAATATCGTGGGCTTTCTTTCTTTTTAGAGAGTGCAAACGTATTGAGTGTGTGTATGTGGTGCGGTGACGTTTGATTAGGGTGGGGGCCCTACAGGAGTCTAATAATAATAATAATATGTAAATAATAGTTAAAACTAAAATGAAGCCACAAACAAAATGTTGTTTAGGGCCAAACAAAGCACCTGAACCTCGTGGCACAATACAGCATATTAAAATATCAATTAGCTCTGGGAGCCATTATCACAGTTTGGTACCTCGGGTTTAAGGTCAGGGTTTGGTTCTTTTAGGGTACATTAAGTGAGCGATTTTAAAATGAAATTTAAAACTTTATAACTTGGAAGTAGATATCTAATAAAATCACTTCTTAAAAAATCGTTCACAATCATTATGAGATACAATATTTTTGTTTTTTTTCGCTTTCTAACATGTTCTAGGAGAGCAATCAATTCTACCTCTAAATCTCTTTAAAAACCGTCAATACTTCATTAACATTCTGTAACCAAGCTGTAGTGACATTGTTATTGTAGGCGCGAACACGGAGTAACTATTTCTCTAGCATAGTAAACACGTCAGCATGCTAGGGTAGCTACGGCAAGAGATAAGCTCGCTTCTACGTCAGCACGGAACGCGTTTGAGTTTGTAATGCGTGTTTAATGTGCGTCCTGATGTTTCTGGCCGCAAAATAAGTTCACCTTCAGGTACCAATCCAGTCTAAAGGCTCCCTAAAATATATTTGAACCCTTCTGAATTATTTGGTGGAGGTTTATTTTCTTAAAAGTTCTGGGGGTTTTTTGTTTGTTTTTTTTACAAAATAGTGGTGTCAAATGCCACCATGGCCAGAATGTGAGTTTTATGAACCACACAACTTGTCATTAGTCACTTCCCTTTACTTTATAGTGTAGGCTAGATATTGTCTGATGATTCATTAGTGGATAATAATCATTATAAAGATATGACATTATGATAATTATTATTATTAGTGCATCTAACCCCTGTTTTTATAAACTAATGATGCCTCCGTTTCTGACGTTCCCTGAAGCACCACAATTACATGCTATGAGATACAAACGTTGTTTGATGGTGCCGCAAATACAAACCCTGTTTCCATATGAGTTGGGAAATTGTGTTAGATGTAAATATAAACGGAATACAATGATTTGCAAATCATTTTCAACCCATATTCAGTTGAATATGCTACAAAGACAACATATTTGATGTTCAAACTGATAAACGTTTTTTTTTGCAAATAATCATTAACTTTAGAATTTGGTGCCAGCAACACGTGACAAAGAAGTTGGGAAATGTGGCAATAAATACTGATAAAGTTGAGGAATGCTCATCAAACACTTATTTGGAACATCCCACAGGTGAACAGGCAAATTGGGAACAGGTGGGTGCCATGATTGGGTATAAAAGTAGATTCCATGAAATGCTCAGTCATTCAGAAACAAGGATTGGGTGAGGGTCACCACTTCGTCAACAAATGCGTGAGCAAATTGTTGAACAGTTTAAGGAAAACCTTTCTCAACCAGCTATTGCAAGGAATTTAAGGATTTCAACATCTACGGTCCGTAATATCATCAAAGGGTTCAGAGAATCTGGAGAAATCACTGCACGTAAGCAGCTAAGCCCGTGACCTTCGATCCCTCAGGCTGTACTGCATCAACAAGCGACATCGGTGTGTAAAGGATATCACCACATGGGCTCAGAAACACTTCAGAAAACCACTGTCAGTAACTACAGTTGGTCGCTACATCTGTAAGTGCAAGTTAAAACTCTCCTATGCAAGGCGAAAACCGTTTATCAACAACACCCAAAAACGCCGTCGGCTTCGCTGGGCCTGAGCTCATCTAAGATGGACTGATACAAAGTGGAAAAGTGTTCTGTGGTCTGATGAGTCCACATTTCAAATTGTTTTTGGAAACTGTGGACGTCGTGTCCTCCGAACCAAAGAGGAAAAGAACCATCCGGATTGTTATAGGCGCAAAGTTGAAAAGCCAGCATCTGTGATGGTATGGGGGTGTATTAGTGCCCAAGACATGGGTAACTTACACATCTGTGAAGGCGCCATTAATGCTGAAAGGTACATACAGGTTTTGTGTTTCTTCCATCGCCTCATCTTTGTTCCAAAATGTTGACGTTATGTGTGAATGCATGAATGTGAGTTTTGGCGACGTTATTGTGTGAAGTGTTGGCCGCTAGTAGAAGGAATGAACCGTTCAGGGCTGTAGGTTGTCTTGCACGTTCCTAATTATTACTGAACTTTGACAGCAAAAGTTTTACCTTAACTTTCATTTAGAAAAGAAACTTCCAAGTCTTTACAAGAGCCCATGCTATGATCAAGTGGACCTTAAACAACCGAGTAGAGTGTTTATGCCAGGGGCCGGCCTGCTTTTCCTTTTATTGTTGACTCTTGTTGGTAAAGATGGCGATGAATGGAGAGGGGAAAGGAGAGAAACGCGAATGCAACTTTGGTACTTTGCTACGAGTCCTTTCTTAAATTCAACAGTGTTTCTCACCTTTTTTATCAAAGTCCTGACGTATGCAACTTTTTTTTGTCTTTTTTGGTTTTTTTGCAGTCGCACTCAGTGAAAAAAACTAGGGATGTCGATAATGGCTTTTTGCAGATATCCGATATTCCGATATTGTCCAACTCTTAATTACAGATACCGATATCAACCGATACCGATATATACAGTCGTGGAATTAACACATTATAATGCCTAATTTGGACAACCAGGTACAGTGAAGATAAGGTCCTTTTTAAAAAAAAATAAAAAATAAGATAAATAAATTAAAAACATTTTCTTGAATAAAAAAGTAAAACAATCTAAAAACAGTTACATAGAAACTAGTAATTAATGAAAATGAGTCAAATTAACTGTTAAAGGTTAGTACTATTAGTGGACCAGCAGCACGCACAATCATGTGTGCTTAAGGACTGTATCCCTTGCAGATTGTATTGATATATATTGATATATAATGTAGGAACCAGAATATTAATAACAGAAAGAAACAACACTTTTGTGTGAATGAGTGTAAATGGGGGAGGGAGGTTTTTTGGGTTGGTGCACTAATTGTAAGTGTATCTTGTGTTTTATATGTTGATTTAATAAAAAAATAAAAAATAAAAAAATTAAATAAACGATACCGATAATAAAAAAACGATACCGATAATTTTCGATATTACATTTTAAAGCCTTTATCGGCCGATAATATCGGCAGGCCGATATTATCGGACATCTCTAAAAAAAACCTAAGATACTTTGTTTGCTTACTCCATTTGGCACACACGGTTTATGCCCAATGTTAGGCCGCATGATGACTGCATCATCTCCAAAAGCAATTTGTCAGAGGAGCTGTCCCCATTTGTCGTAAGAAAATGTAATACCTCGCCATAATCAGACCGGAGACTGTGACAGGCAGAACGTCAAACGAGGTGTATGTGAGTATGAACGTGTTTGATAGAGATATTCTTTGTCTCTCCTTCAACGGTTAATTATCCTTTGAATATTCATAAATGCAAACACAGCATGAATAATTTCCCTCTCCGCCTTCCTCGTCCCACCCTCCGAAGGTTAGCTTATCAATTACAGCACCACAATTAGGATTTTATTTTATTTTTTCAGAATGAATTATTTGGTGTTTCTCTGGTGTGTGTGTGTGTGTGTGTGTGTGTGTGTGTGTGTGTGTGTGTGTGTGTGTGTGTGTGTGTGTGTGTGTGTGTGTGTGTGTGTGTGTGTGTGTGTGTGTGTGTGTGTGTGTGTGCACCAGGACAGAGCATCAGGACAGATGTTGAGGGTGTGTGAGTCCAACACGCTAATGCTAAAATCAGCTTATGCGCCATTAAGGCAAAACTACACGCAAATCATCCTATGTGTCAAGACAAAAAAAACACACATTCATCCTTCCACACATATATACACACACACACACACACACACACACACACACACACACACACACACACAGCAGTCTGAGTGTTGCCTGTGGGCCTGTGGTCTTTGAACTGCACCGCAGACTCCAGTCTGTCCAAATTCACTCTGAGAGATCCTGCTCACTGCCTGCCCAAACTAGTACAAGTTTTACACACCCTCTGTGAAAAGACAGACTTACACACGCACACACACACACACACGCACACACGCGCACACACACACACACACACACACACACACACACACACAGGTGGAAGTGTACTGTATGTCAATGCATCTTGGACAAGTTCACAGAAAGTCATTTTTGTTTTCTGCACTTGTAGAATCATAAAATAATCAAATATTGTTTCCCGAAACGTCTCGATCAATAGATACGCACAAACACACACTTGCTTTCCTCATTTGTTGTTTAAGCGTGAGGCTGAATAGGCTTTATTACATTATTGATTAACTTTAAGCTTGTCATGTTAGTTAGAATTCCATTTTTGTTTAGTTAGATGATATAATAATAATAAGGAATTTTAACTTTACATTTGTTAAAATCTCAAAGTGCTACAAAGTATTAAAAAAATAAATAAAATAAAAATAAAAATAAATAAAAATTCGTACAATAAGTATTTATTACTCGTATGTTTTAAATATGTATAAGTTAATAATAATTTAACAAAATTCTATTTAATTTGTTCATATTCAATTTTTTTATATATATTATATTGTATTATATTTTATATACTATCCACATATTGTATATATGGAACCTTAGGTGCTAAATAAACAATAGAAAATACATACATTAAAAAGGTACAATATTTTGTGGCATTTCATGTGTAAATATGTGCTGGCATGACAATAAAATTCCTTGAATCCTTTTGTCAACCAGTGTCCAATATATTGTTATAATTGCAACTATCGTAACAAAAAGCAATAACAACAAATAATTTATTGAGCCAGATATAAGATGGTATTCTTTTTCCTCCTGAAAAAAGGTTATACAAAGAGAAGCTGTTTTATGCTCGGGGTCCACAGATGTATACATGCGTTTGGGCTTTTCTTCCTGTCACACACACACACACCAGTTTCTTGGGGAGATGCTACCTCAACAAATAGAGGGAATAAATTGATGCTAATTTTCATGTGACTGTGATTGATTGAACCATTTTTTTTTTTTTTTTTTAAACAGTTTTGCTAAAGTATAAAGTCCCCTGGGAAAAAAATGAAAAAAATAGTGAATAAAAATGTTCTATGTCAATCCTTTAACATGGAGCTCAAACATTTTCCACCAAGTACTACAAGTACTCTTCAAATGCCACCACAATGACCAACATTAAAATACAGTAGTGTAGTAAGCCAAAATATTCATTAAAAACAAGGCAGAGGTTTTATTTAACAAGTATATTTATTATTTTTTGCCAATGTAACATTACACACAGTTTAAACGGTAACATTGTGTTTGAAAATAAGACAATAAAACACTGTACTTTAATCGAGTGATTCTTTGGCGTACCACTAGATAAAGCCCAAGTAGTGGTAAACGTACCACATAAAGCATAAAAGTAATTATCTATATTCTTTTAAATGTTTTGACTTTTTTTCTTTTTGACACATACTGATATGAAATATTTGGGCCGATATCAGTAAAAACAAGTACCGTAATTTCCGGACTATAAGCCGCTACTTTTTCCCCTCGTTCTGGTCCCTGCGGCTTATACAAGGGTGCGGCTTATTTACGGCCTGTTCTTCTCCGACACCGACGAAGAGGATTTCGGTGGTTTTAGTACGCAGGAGGAAGACGATGACACAATGATTAAAGACTGACTTTTCATATACCGGTAGGCTGGTTATTTTGATAACGTACAGGCGAGCACTTTGTATTACTTTGCACCGTTGTATTATTTGTACTCTGCACGAATGCTGTTCGCCATGTCAAAGATGTGAAAGTTTGATTGAATGATTGAAATATTTATTGTTAATAAATGGGACGCTTTGCGTTCCCAAACAGTCATCTCTGTCCCGACAATCCCCTCCGTGGTACAAGGAACCCCTATATACTACGCTAATTACACATCAAAACCCTGCGGCTTATAGTCGGGTGCGGCTTATATATGGAGCAATCTGTATTTTCCCCTAAATTTAGCTGGTGCGGCTTATAGTCAGGTGCGGCTTATAGTCCGGAAATTACGGTACATCAGTTTGCATCTAAAATCTCTGATACAAGCTCCAATGAAAGTAGTACTGCAGTGTGTTTACTTGTGCAAAAGCTAAATGTCCTCCAATATGCACATAAGATTGCTCTTTCTTGTATTTTAGTGAAGTCATTTACAAAAGATAAACATGGTAGGCAAATGGCTAATCTAGGAGCCAGCAGCTACACAACAGCTAAGCACACAATAGTCAATATAGACAAATATTATAGTTGCATATTACTTGCAAGACAGAAGCTTATTAAAAAAGTATCCAGCAACAAACGTCATTCAATTTACAGGTACTTGAGCTTAATTAAATTAATTATTATAACCACGAGGCGTCGCCAAGAAAAAAAATTACCATTCCACTTTAACTTAAAGACAGCATAAATCTGTGTTTTTCATACCTAGTTCTTGGAGTAATTTCACTTGCTCAAGTTTTTACTACCATTGCAAAATAATTAAGTACCTGCTGTGATTAGTGCTGATATCGTATTGGATTAATATCGGATATCGGCCACTACTCAAGGCTCCAATATCGGTATCGAATCATAAGTGATAAAGCTTCCTAATATCATTCATGTTATGTCTGTGAACCTGCTCAGTGGCCTTGTGGTTAGAGTGTCCCCCCTGAGACTGGAGGGTCGTGAGTTCAAATCCCGACCGAGTCATACTTAAGACTAAAAATGGGACCCATTACCTCCCTGCTTGGCACTCAGCATCAAGGGTTGGAATTGGGGGTTAAATCACCAAAAATGTTCTAGAGCGCAGCCACCGCTGCTGCTCACTGCTCTTCTCACTTCCTAGGGGGTGAACATGGGGATGGGTCAAATGCAGAGGATAATTTCACCACACCTAGTGTGTGTGTGACTATCGTTAAGAATTTTAACTTTAAGGACTTTTAATGAGATCACATTCTCTGTCCAAAGGTGGAAAAATATTCCTCCAACACTAACATTCAAAGATGGATGAGGAATTTGGCCCCCCGACCCCTCACAAAACTCTGATAAAATGGTCTCATTTGTTGAAATTATTGCCTGTGCTGTTTTCGTTTTTGAGATATTAAAAATTTAAGTTTTCTCCAAATTCAGCAAAAAATAGTCTAATTTGTTTGTGCTAGATTTGTGCAGTAAAAATATTGATTGGGATGGGCTGAGATTTCCATATATTAACCTTTTCAAATTTAGGGAAGTGACTGCACTCGCAAATCTTGTACAAAAAAAAAAGTCCCATTTGTTTGTGAAGATAAAATCAAAATCGATTGTGCTGCTACACTTTTAGCGTTGTCAGAGATTCACATTTCCGGAAATGACGTCACAAGCCAACCGGAATTCTCCGGTTTTCACCAAAACCGTCTAGTTTGTGGTTCAAACAATAACAAAATACTGTCTCATTTGTCTGTGCTGGTTTTTGCAGTGGACATTGTTGATTGTGCTGCTATACTTTGAGTTAGTATATACGTAAGATTGTTATCACAATACTAGTCTATGTATTCGTTATTTTAAATAAAAAATGTACGTGCAACTTAAAAAAATATATATTTTTACTAATTTTGCACTTGTATGATAGTTAAAGCTGGGGCACCTAATAAAAAAAATCATATTAGCATCACACAGTATATCGTAACAGTAATAATTTCTGAAAAAATCATACATCTGCGTGCTGCCTATGCCTTATAATTAAGTATTTTAGTAAATAAAACCCCTGAAGACAAAATCATTTGTCTTCGTGGCGGTCAACCCCTCCAGATCCAGTCACAGGGTTTAGAGAAGGAGGGGTGAGTGGAGCCCACAGAGGAGCCTCCTCATTGGCTGATGCCATATATAGTGAAGCGCGTGCACGGTGCGAACTTGTTTGCATGGCTACTAGAGATGTCGATAAATGCGTTAAAATGATCGGTATCGTTTTTTTTATTATCAGTATCGTTTTTTGGGGTTTTTTTTAATTTTATTTTATTTTTATTTTTTTTAAATCAACATAAAAAACACAAGATACACTTACAATTAGTGCACCAACGCAAACAACCTCCCTCCCCCATTTACACTCATTCACACTCATTCACACAAAAGGGTTGTTTCTTTCTGTTATTAATATTCTGGTTCCTACATTATATATCAATACATATCAATACAGTCTGCAAGGGATACAGTCCGTAAGCACACATGATTGTGCGTGCTGCTGGTCCACTAATAGTACTAACCTTTAACAGTTTTACTCATTTTCATTCATTACTAGTTTCTATGTAACTGTTTTTAGATTGTTTTACTTTCTTTTTTATTCAAGAAAATGTTTTTAATTTATTTATCTTATTTTATTTTATAATTTTTTTTTTAAAGTACTTTATCTTCACCATACCTGGTTGTCCAAATTAGGCATAATAATGTGTTAATTCCACGACTGTATATATCGGTTGATATCGGTATCGGTTGATATCAGTATCGGTAATTAAAGAGTTGGACAATATCGGAATATCAGATATCGGCAAAAAGCCATTATCGGACATCCCTAATGGCTACCGAACTACTACCGGAAAAGACCGCAATACCTGCGCTTGTTGTTACAGCATATATAGCTAAAAAAAAGGAAATCAGAGGACAAAAAGGACGCTGTATGTCTAAAAAAACCAAAGAAGAGGTAAAACTTGAATATATACCTGTAATGGTCCAGCGTAGGTCAGTCTGGGACTAACTCTGCACTATAGACAGGTAATGTAATGTTCCATTTTCCTATATTTTGGTGTATCCTTTTGCGTGGTGTAGGACAAAATCCATCCAATACACAAACGGCACACAACTTGTATAATATACTATTTTTATGTGATGATGAGTATTTCATAATTAGAGTTAAAAAACAAAAACACATACTCGTGACGACGACATGTATTTTCTGCAACATAATACAAACTAGGGCAGGGGTGTCAAACTCATTTTAGCTCAGGGGCCGCATGGAGGAAAACCTGTGCACACGCGGGCCGGACTATTAAAATCATGGCATTAAAACTAAAAAATAAAGACAAACTCAGATTGTTTTCTTTGTCTTACTTTGGCCAAAAATAGAACACACACATTCTGAAAATATTACAATAAAAATATAGAAAAAAATCCCGGCAGCGGTAAAGTTTAGATCAGTGGTTCTTAACCTGGGTCCGATCAAACCCTAGGGGTTCGGTGAGTCGGCCTCAGGGGTTCGGCGGAGGTCAAAACACACCCGACTCATCGTGTAAATACAATCTTCTCCCTATCGGCGTATTACGGATACAGCAACAGCTGACTGGTTTGCAGGTGTGTAATTTGTTGTGAGTTTATGCACAGTGTTGGTTTTGTTGTTTGAACAAGGTGATGTTCATGCACGGTTCATTTTGTGCACCAGTAAAAAAAACATGGTAACACTTTAGTATGGGGAACATATTCACCATTAATTAGTTTCTTATTAACATGCAAATTAGTAACATATTGTCTCTTAACTAGTCATTAAGTACTTATTAATGCCTTATTCGGCATGGCCTTATTATAACCCTAACCCTCTAACCCTGACCCTAACCCTAACCAAATAACTCTAAATTAAGTCTTTGTTACTTAGAATATGTTCCCCATACTAAAGTGTTACCAAGAACATATAACTTTGTTTTGAATTTGAAAAAAACAAACATTTTATTTTTCACTAAAGAAGGGTTCGGTGAATGTGCATATGAAACTGGTGGGGTTCGGTACCTCCAACAAGGTTAAGAACCACTGGTTTAGATCCATGAAGGAAAGAAGAAAGTGAACAAATGTTTATACGTGAATAAATGTACAGTACATATGCATAAAAATGTGTTTTCCTTTGTATTATTTCTTTTAATGAATTAACGTTTATGACAACCTTTTTCCAAAACACAATATAGAATGTGAGCTATAACAGGATAATGCATACATTTATCATTTGTTTTCAAAACGCTTACAAAAAAGTGGAACCCCAAAAATTTACAGTGTGACCCCTTTTTTATGACTTGATGGGGTCCCTGGGACCCCATTTTGAAAATTCCTAGCGCCAACACTGATGGAGTATTGGTGCGTGCAAAACAGCAGCAGGCGGCGGTGGCCTGCGGGCCGGTTCTAATACTAATCAAATATCATCCCGGGGGCCATAGATCATTCATTCACGGGCCGGATCTGGCAAGATTCAAGTAAGGATGTTACGCACGGCGGGGGAAGGAGACGACACAACGGAAGGAATCAGTTCAATAGGTTTATTGAAACTGATGATATGTTGTAGTGTGTATGCTACTCTAACTGAACGGTGTAAGACGATGTGTAGAATGAACAATGTGAATGTTACCAGAGGTTGTTGTTTGTGCGTGTTGGATGAATCCTTCAACGGTCCAGAGGGGCAAGGCAAGAAGACAGTCCGTGGGCAAGCGAGAGGTCGGGTGCTGGAGAGAAGTGACGAGGTCCGTGTCCAAGCGGGTGTCGAGGATCGAGGGAACACAGTTCGAAAACAGGAAACAGAGGGAACACTGCGGGGAACACAGAGGACATAAGACACGGACAGAGGGAAAGCACAGAGAGAGCAGATACGAGGATGGAAGCCGGAGGCGGGATGCTTACTGCGAGGAGTGAACTACGTTCCGGCACTGAATCTTCGGGTCTGCTGGTCCATATGCTGTCTGCCCTCATCAGATCCAGGTGCGCTGATTAATGATTGCCTGCAGCCGCGATGCAGGAAGAGTGAGCAGGGGCGTGTCCCGGCGCGCTTTTAGCGGAGCTGCCGGCTGCGCTTGCAGCAGTTGACATGCGGGATAGCGCATGCGCCATGACAAACGATGCCAAAATGTGACCTCTTTTTCTATCACGGCGGCAGCTTCACCCTGGAACGGATAATTTTTACTTTCATTATTTCCATTAGGGAATATGGTTTAGAAATTCCGAACACGTACTCAATGTTTTAAGTGTATCTTCAATTTAGCGTACATTAGCGCTGCAACAAGCGACTGTTGCTTCTGCTATTACACACACAAACACACACACACACACACACACACACTCAACAGGTGCTTCATGTGATGAACGCTGTTTCTGTAACGCAAAGTGAACATTACAATGTGATTATTTCTAACATTTTCCTTTGGTCAACGCAACAAAGGCTGCACCTTCTTTAGCTGTCACCGCGTCGTGCAAGAGAATACTTCTTTCTGCAGCTAAGACACCTTCTCACTTTAATGTCGTGCCTTGTGAAACGAGAGGAGTCGCTGGGTGTGTGCCTGTCTCTTTAAAGATGTTGTTTCAGCACCACACAACCTGTCGTCCTCGCTTCTCCTGAAGACTAATTTACCCACGATGCCTCTCATGTAGGTGCCACTCTTCCACCGCGGCAAATGAGTTGTTGACTCTAGGCGGGATGCGCTCATCAGTTCAAGCGCGCGTGTGCGTTTGAAAAGGCAAAGTCGGTGATGACACGTGGGTGTTTGAAGAGTGAAAGGAAACATTCTCCCGCTCTCTCCTCCCATTAAACATATTTGTACATTTCATCGGCAATAAAAATAGCAAATCAATCTCATCCAGCCCTCTTCAGAAAGTTCTTTGATGCCTTCTCCGTACATGACCTCCCACTCTCTCCATCAACCCCACGCCATTAAAATAAAAAATATATTAAAAAAAAAAAAAAGCCAAGTGCAATATTTATCTCACTTCACTAAATTTTCTTTCCTTTTTTTTTACTTTTTTTAAAAGAAAAAAAATCCCTGAAATTTTCATCAAGAGCATTTTAATCAAGCACTTCTCAGGGCAGCTAATGAGCTGGCAGGAGTGGGGCCTTCGCTGGGCCGGTCTCTTCAAAGAGTTAGCTCATTAGCGCTTCTGATTATGTTACTTTCACATGCTGCCCTCACACACACACACACACACACACACACACACACACACATATATATATTTGATATACATAAAAACACACCCTGACAGAGAGAGAGCTGTCATTAGCCCAGCAAGCATCATTAGCATTATGAGTAGGCAAGGTCAGCACATCTCAAAGGAAACTAGTGTCACCTTTTGGTTTTTTCAAGTGAGAACATTATTTATCTCGACACCACAGAGCGGTCTCTCAAACTGACGTATTAATATTTACAAAATTAGTAACAAAGCTTACAGTACGTACATTTTCTCTCGGGTAAGCGAACAGAACTTGAGGTTATAGAGGACTTCTTATTTTTCATGTCAAATTGTAAATATTCAGCTCCATGTTATTTGTCTTATGTGGGATTTTACACAATATTATGATAAAACATTTTTGGAGGAAAGAGTTTAGATTCTAAACTATACATTTTCCTCCATACTTTTTAAGGCTACCAATCAACGTTCCCTCTAAGGTGCGCGCCTGTGCAATTGCGCACTGCTCAAGTGCCCTCTGTGCACAGCAAATCTATGCCACACACAAAATCAAATAAAAAAATAAGCGCATAACAATTTTCGACACACGGACACGACAGAGAAAACAGTTTTCGTCATCGTTGTTCAAATATTGTAACGTCTGTCGAGACGCTTTCAGGACATGAATTCCATCCATCACTTTACTGAGCAAAACTCTTCATTAGTCGGCCATAAACACATCACCAAAACATTAGTAAAAAAATGATATCTAGCAAAACTGGTCATTTTCTGCAGTACAAACCAGACCAAAAGCAACTTTGTTATATCAACAGCAGCCGCTCGCTCTTTCTCACTTGCGCCAACACATGCACATATGGCACTTAGCCAGTGATGCGTTTACAGCCACACAAAAAGTCGGACAACTCCAACACCACACATAAAGTGTCATTCCAGGTCGTTACACTATGATTTACCAATCAAATGTGTGCTTATTCTAGTGTCATTCATTAGGAATCTTAATTTATTAATATTAATCATAAAATGCTGTTAGTATATTAAATGAATACTAATGAAAATATATTTTTTACAAACAGGAAGTTGCAGGAATGTACACATGATCCCCTGCTTACATCTCATTGTGCAACATGTGAATGTTTTAATGGGAACTAAATGCAATGTCTGAAAGGGGTACACATTTTTTCCAAAGCAGGACCTCCACCCAGACAAACAATACAAGTACACAGTTCATGGAAAAACAATATTTTGTTGTGATCCGCTGCGCGGATCGTGTTCTGTTTGGGTTTTCGGGTCACTTATGTTTTTCTGTTAGTCTTGGTCTCATTCTAGTTCCGGTTTATTCACCTGTGTTTGTTACCATAGCAACTTATTACTTTCACCTGCCGCAGGGGTTCCCGACACGCACCTGTTGGTCATCACTGACATTATTATTTAAAGCCTGCCTTCCCAGTCAGTCGGTCTTGGTTCGTAGTTTGTTTCTTTACAACAAATGACGACTTTTGTTCCTGCTCTGAAACCTTCTAGCTCCCACGCTAAAGGCTGTTTACCTTCTAGCTCCCACGCTAGCTTCTTTTGGTTTCTGCTTTAAGTGCTATGAGCACGTTTTTGTTTGTTCTGTATTATTTATTTCTTAAATAAATAATTTCTTACCTGCAAGCTGTGTCCAAAGCCCGATCTGCATCCCTGGGAGAACTACATTTGCATCACTATGCGCCCAGGTCGTCACATATTTTTTGTTATTGTCATTGTCAGTGGGCCTAAACACTTATATTAGAAAATAATCTCATGTTAAATGACTGCTGTCATTTGATTATAATAATAAGAGAATGTTGTCTGTCTATTTGTGTTGGCCCTGCGATGAGGTGGGGACTTGTCCTGGGTGTACCCCGCCTTCCGCCCGAATGCAGCTGAGATAGGCTCCAGCACCCCCCCGCGACCCTGAAAGGGACAAGCGGTAGAAAATGGATGGATGGATGGAGATTGAATTTGTTATTTAGTCAGGTTTGGGACAGGTGTGCTGCTGGTGTAGCCACAGTGTGCACATCTGATGTTGCTCACATGGGCTCCACTGAATGCTCAAGGAGTTTTTGCGTTTGCTCACACACATGAAAAATTAGAGGGAACATTGCTACCAATAACAAAGCTACGGTTGTCACGTGACAACCTCTGAGGAAGGCAACAGTTTGTGGCCCAAACCGTCAGGTACGTAAATAAACACAGGTGTGGCTATGAGAATGCCAAAATAGCGTAAGCTATTCATTGTTATTAGCTAGCAATTAGCTTTTATTTTTATAGAAATTTGTTGTTTTATTTCTACTGCTTATTTACCATTTTATTAATTGGTTTGTTTAGCTGTGTTTTTTGACTGTACTTATTGTGATTTTTATTCAGTTGTATTTATTTAGTATTTACCTTTCTGTTTTGAGTTTGAAAAGCACCTTGGGGCAGTAGTGGCTGTTTTTGTGCTGTATCTGGTCCTTACAGTATGAAATGATACATGTACAGTCGTGGTCAAAAGTTTACATACACTTGTAAAGAACATAATGTCATGGCTGTCTTGAGTTTCCAATCATTTCTACAACTCTTATTTTTTTGTGATAGAGTGATTGGAGCACATACTTGTTGGTCACTAAAAACATTCATGAAGTTTGGTTCTTTTATGAATTTATTATGGGTCTACTGAAAATGTGACCAAATCTGTTGGGTCAAAAGTATACATACAGCAATGTTAATATTTTACATGTCCCTTGGCAAGTTTCACTGCAATAAGGCGCTTTTGGGAGCCATCCACAAGCTTCTGGTTGAATGTTTGACCACTCCTCTTGACAAAATTGGTGCAGTTTAGCTAAATTTGTTGGTTTTCTGACATGGACTTGTTTCTTCAGCATTGTCCACATGATCTCAATTGGGTTTGAGTCAGGACTTTGGGAAGGCCATTCTAAAACATGAATTCGAGGCTGATTTAGCCACTCCTTTACCACTTTTGACGTGTGTTTGTGGTCATTGTCCTGTTGGAATACCCAACTGCGCCCAAGACCCAACCTCCAGGCTAGGGCTGGGCCTTTTATCTCAATATTTTTAGGCCATGTCACGATACACGATATATATCTCAATATTTTGCCTTAGCCTTGAATGAACACTTGATGCATATAATCACAGCAGTATGATGATTCTATGTGTCTACATTAAAACATCCTTGTTCATACTGCATTATTATATGCTCATTTTAAACTTTCATGCAGAGAGGGAAATCACAACTAAGTCAATTGACCAAAACTGTATTTATTAAACAGTTATCAAGCAGTGGCACAAACATTCATGTCATTTCCAAAACAGAAAGTGCAAGATTGTCAGAGACATTTTAAGACAATCTATTAGTGCACTTTTATGCATGATGTCACTAAGATGACATATCAAAACAACACTAAATTAAAGTGCACTTTCGGTACAGAACGCCACTACAATAGTTTAAAACAAATAAAGTGCACTTTTGTGCATGATGTCACACAAGATAGTTCAATAACTGTCAAATAAAAATGAGCTGCATAAAAAAAAATCAAATAGTGTATGTCCTTCGCTATGTTGTAGGTTCCTGCGGACGTTATCTCCTTCTGTTGTTGACTGTTTTTTTCATATGGTGTTGATCTGGAAATGGTGGCTTGGGCATTTTGTGGGTGTGGCACCGAACGGAGATGTTGACATGCGGAGTTTCAAGCACTCCTTATTCTCTAGCGGGTGACTTTTCAAATGATGCTACACATTAGCAGTTGCGCTACTTTTTGTAGCAACGCTTTAGCCACATACTTGACATATTACTGTTGTTTGACATCTTCCCGCTTGAAGCCAAACCACCGCCAGACGATTTCTTGGGAATTAATTATTCTTCCTTCAGTTGTTACCAGATTCGCACCTTCTTTCTCTCGTAATACCACTCGCACCACTCCACTAGCACCACAGCTAACTTTACCCATGCTGCTACCTCTCTGCTCCGCGAGGGCGTATGACGTCGCACGCCCGACATTATGTGACGTATGTAAGAAGGTGCGCTTGTTTTATCTCTCTGTGAGAAGGAGAGAGAACAAAGAGTGAGAAACGCATGTAGTGTAATGCCCGCAGCTAAAAGCAACTACGTGAGAACGTATACTCGAATATCACGATATAGTCATTTTCTATATCGCACAGAGACAAACCCGCGATATATCAAATATATTCGATATATCAAGTATATTCGATATATCGCCCAGCCCTACTCCGGGCTGATGATTTTAGGTTGTCCTGAAGAATTTGGAGGTAATCCTCCTTTTTCATTGTCCCATTCACTCTCTGTAAAGCACCAGTTCTATTGGCAGCAAAACAGGCCCAGAGCATAATACTACTACCACCATGCTTGACGGTAGGGATGGTGTTCCTGGGATTAAAAGCCTCACCTTTTCTCCTCCAAACATATTGCTGGGTATTGTGGCCAAACAGCTAATTTTTTGTTTCATCTGACTACAGAACATTCCTCCAGAAGGTCTTATCTTTGTCCATGTGATCAGCAGCAAACTTTAGACAAGCCTTAAGGTATCGCTTCTGGAGCAAGGGCTTCCTTCTTGCATGGTAGCCTCTCAGTCCATGGCGGTGCAAAACACGCTTGACTGTGGACACTGACGCCTGTGTTCCAGCAGCTTCCAATTCATTGCAGACCTGCTTTTTGGTGGTTCTCGGTTGACTTTTGATCATCCTGACCAATTTTCTCTCAGCAGCAGGTGATAGCTTGCGTTTTCTTCCTGATCGTGGCAGTGACAAAACTGTGCCATGCACTTTATACTTACGAACAATTGTCTGCACAGTTGCTCTTGGGACCTTAAGCTGCTTTGAAATGGCTCCAAGTGACTTTTCTGACTTGTTCAAGTCAATGATTAGTTTTTTCAGATATGTGCTGAGTTCCTTTGACTTTCCCCTTGTCGCATTTGTAACCGAGTCTGACTGCACACACTTGAGCCCTATTTAAATGGACTCAGAGAAGTCAACAGGTGTCGTCAATCATAATCACTCACATGAAGTTAAGAGGCCATGCCATGAAGCTAATCTGATTTGATTGTAACTTTTCTACATCACCAAAATTGATAATATATGTTGCTGTATTTTTACTTTTGACCCAGCAGATTTGGTCACATTTTTAGTAGACCCATAATAAATTCGTAAAAAAAACCAAACTTCATGAATGTTTTTTGTGACAAACAAGTATGTGCTCCAATCACTCTATCACAAAAAAATAAGAATTGTAGAAATTATTGGAAACTCAAGACAGCCATGACATTATGTTCTTTACAAGTGTATGTAAACTTTTGACCACGACTGTAAATGTATGTAGCCTATTATTTGCACACTATTGACAAGTGATGTAATGAAAACTTGACCACCGGAAAAAATACTTTGATCACCGAAAACCGCGCTACCGAAACCGAATGTAAACAAAACGCACGCCATTGTCTGGAGCGTTGTCAGCATGTCTGCGATGTGGACGTGAGTTTTATATATATCGCAGATATACCCGCGGGCAGCCATCTACAAAATGTGCAAATATTAAGATGACAGTGGCGGCTTTTTAAAAAAAAAAGAGTCCAACTAGAGCAGGGGTCGGCAACCCAAAATGTTGAAAGAGCCATATTGGACCAAAAATACAAAAACAAATCTGTCTGGAGCCGCAAAAAATTAAAAGCCATATTACATACAGATAGTGTGTCATGAGATATAAATTGAATTAAGATGACTTAAAGGAAACTAAATGACCTCAAATATACCTACAAATGAGGCATAATGATGTGTATATTTACATATAGCTACCTAAATAGCATATTAGCATCGATTAGCTTGCAGTCAAGCAGTGACCAAATATGTCTGATTAGCACTCCACACAAGTCAATAACATCAACAAAACTCACTTTTGTGCATTCATGCACAACGTTAAAAGTTTGGTGGACAAAATGAGACAGAAAAAGAAGTGGCGTAAAACACGTCCTAGAAAGTCAGAGAAAGTTCTACATGTAAACAAACTACGGTGAGTTCAAAGACCGCCAAAATTAGTAGGACAAAACGGCGCTCGCCAAATACTTGAATCAGTGAAGCATGTTTAATATAAACAATGTGCTTTATAACAATTAGGGAGATTTGTGTCATGTTTGTCCTCCTACAGAAACCGTATTAAAACAAAAAATATATTTTTTTCCCCTCATCTTTTTCTATTTTTCATACATTTCTGAAAAAGCTCCAGAGAGCCACTAGGGCGGCGCTAAAGAGCCGCATGGCTCTAGAGCCGTGGGTTGCCGACCCCTGAACTAGAGCAACAGCCCCACGCAAGTGTGACGTCATGCTCGCTGCAGCTCTCTTCTTTCGTCAGGGACATCGAGGGACAGAAGTTAAGAGTCTCTAAAGTACATTTTATAATAACATCAGTAGAAGATGCTACAATTGGTCCTAGTTGTTTTTTATTTACAAAGTCATAAAAAATCTGTAAACCCTTGAAACAATCTCAATAAAGTACATTGTACAAAAAGCATAATTAATAATAATTAAAAAAAACATACTTCTTAAACGGGGTTATGTCCTGCTTAACTTAAAACAGAATAAATTCAATGTGCAGCTTTATGATAGAGCAGGTCTGCAACTTTCAGCACTATGAAAACTACTGTGACAAAACAAGAGGTGAGATATTTGTATCGTTAATATGACTGTCAACTTTGAAATTGTGCTTTATTTATGAAGGAGTTCTCTCAGTGAGAGTATGATCTTTCTGCTATGTTGTAATTTATCATTAAATACAAGCATCACACACACACTCTCATAACTCATTAAAGTGGAATAAATGACACGCCACATACCACTCTTCACCTAGCGAAGGGAGCAAACTGGATGTATAATATCCTCATTAAATGACCATGTGTGCTTGACCTGGGACCAACTGCACTCAGTAACGAAACAAACACTCACATAAATATTGCGATTATTGCAACCATAGCAGAACACTTGTCTTTTAACTTTTATACACTATAGTTATCTGCTGCACTGACAAGATGCCTGCTCGGTGCGTGTTGGCAACAGTGGCGAAACTGCAGAGTCAAAACTGGCGTGTGACGTCACAATTTACCTTTTTCTTTAACAGGGCGCACCAACATGAACATGAAAACAAAATAATCGCCTCTGTTGGCCACTTACTTAATAAAAATACTGGACAAAGTGTGTCTCTTGACAGCTCAATACGGAACGTGTACTTTTGTTTCTAAATATGGGACGATTTATTTTTCAAGGGACGTTTGGCAACCCTATTTAAGTAGCATTCACGCTAGCGGCGCCATCCTCACGTTCATGTTTCGCGTTAAGGTGCTATTTTAAACTTGATGTGTGCCGATGATAAGAAAGTTTGTCGCTGCAATACTAACTAATTACCTCAGTTTTATCTAAAGTTCCATCGAGGTTTTTTTTTTTTAAGCGAAAGTGGGTGCAGAGCACATCGCTCTAACTGGTGTGTAACGTAATCATTATCATGCGCCGGTCAAAACATACACTTCGATTAATCATCATTTATTTATGGTAACGCAATCATTTTTTTTTAATTAATCACATGCGTTAATGCATTAACATTGACAGCCCTACTGTGTGTGTGTGAATGTGTGTGTGTGTATGTGTGTGTATATATATACACATTCATATATATATATATATATATATATGTGTGTGTGTATATATGTGTGTGTGTGTGTGTGTGTGTGTGTGTGTGTGTGTGTGTGTGTGTGTGTGTGTGTGTGTGTATGTATGTATGTGTGTGTGTATATATATGTGTGTATGTATGTATATGTCTGTATGTATATGGATGTGTATATGTGTGTGTATATATACACTACCGTTCAAAAGTTTGGGGTCACCCAAACAATTTTGTGGAATAGCCTTCATTTCTAAGAACAAGAATAGACTGTCGAGTTTCAGATGAAAGTTCTCTTTTTCTGGCCATTTTGAGCGTTTAATTGACCCCACAAATGTGATGCTCCAGAAACTCAGTCTGCTCAAAGGAAGGTCAGTTTTGTAGCTTCTGTAACGAGCTAAACTGTTTTCAGATGTGTGAACATGATTGCACAAGGGTTTTCTAATCATCAATTAGCAGTCTGAGCCAATGAGCAAACACATTGTACCATTAGAACACTGGAGTGATAGTTGCTGGAAATGGGCCTCTATACACCTATGTAGATATTGCACCAAAAACCAGACATTTGCAGCTAGAATAGTCATTTACCACATTAGCAATGTATAGAGTGTATTTCTTTAAAGTTAAGACTAGTTTAAAGTTATCTTCATTGAAAAGTACAGTGCTTTTCCTTCAAAAATAAGGACATTTCAATGTGACCCCAAACTTTTGAACGGCAGTGTATGTATGTGTATATATATGTATGTATGTGTATATATATGTATATATGTATGTATATACATGTATGTATGTATGTATGTATATGTATGTATATGTATTTATATATATATATGTGTGTGTATATATATATATATATATATATATATATATATATATATATATATATATATATATATATATATATATATATATATATATATA